>NW_018405139.1:26042-26179 GCF_002113885.1 Mizuhopecten yessoensis
TAATCATAAATTCATTACACAAAACAATTTCGACTGATACGGAAGAGTTAATAAATTCGACGGTGCCACATCAGGTTTGCTTTCTTGCCGACATTGAGTTACGAATATATTAAACATTTAATTTGAGTTATTCAAAT
>NW_018405139.1:29885-37908 GCF_002113885.1 Mizuhopecten yessoensis
CTCCCTGACAGTGTACACACAAAATGCAGCTGTCCTCTCTCTGACGCAGATGGTTTGACCTCTGACTTCGTGAACTGTTCCTGTACTGGTAACGAAACTACAATGAATAATGTTTCGAATTGTACATGTGTGTTTGATATAGCATACAACTTCCCAACGGATCCCTACAATGTAACAGTTGTCGACGTGTTCGATATAGACAAGATATGCACGTCTGCTACTCAGGACGACCCTATTGCACTAAACTACCACTGCGAACACGAGCAGTCATTGGATGAGTGGCCACTTCCGTTTAAGAATAATGACACGTAAGTTAATGTTATATATTGATGGGTAAGTTGCATTTCTGTTAAAGAATATCAATGAATTTGTCCTGACCAACACTTATATTGTCAGCTTACTAGTTAATAGTGATGTAGCACTGTTTCGGTTCATTGTTAGGGTTTGATGTGTTGGTTTTGTATCGCTACACGACGGCCAGAACGGTATATTTGGACCCCTGTTTTCATAATAACCTAGATTAATAGAAAAAAATGTATTCAACGCAAAAAAATCGTTTGAATCAAACTTTTAAATACACTGACCTGCGTTGTTTGGTACATAATTCAGTTCATCATTGATTTTAAGTGATAGTGTATCTGTTCCATTGGGTAAAATCAACAAGCTTGGATATTGTGTACACCGTTTCGAACCTGTAGATTATCCTATTTATTTTGTCCCTTTTTATGTGTAGTAAGGAAGTTTAACTTTTAATGATGATAAACAAGCGCTTAGTTACTCGGTAGTACAATCTACAAGGTTTGGTACAATTGTTCATATCTTTACGTTTCCTTTATAACAGTGTAACCTTTGAACTATCAACAACCAATGGCGGCTACGTCCAATATGTCGACAGAGAAATCAACGTCACCAAGAGATACAACCTGGTCGGAAGAACTTTTGACAACATCTATACAATACGTTTTGATTTTGTTATTCCGCGACATTGTCACCTTGACCCAATGCCCTCTGACCTATGCAAAGTTGATGATCTCGACACTCTCTCGGTTCCAGACATTACGTCAAACGTGAGTCGCTTGTGTACAAACCGTTACTTCGATTATTAGTATGTACTTAATAGGTATGGTCTATTTTTTAAGCCAGATGATTTCGAGATTGTTGTCCAAACTGTTTAAAATTAAGGTAAACAAATTTCAGTTATTGTTATTCTTTCTTTATATATTTATTGTAAAATACTTTATATTGTGTGCTTGTTATATATGTCCTACTGAAACAAACAAGAATATTCTTGTTTCATGAACATTGAACAAAATCATGGGAGCGTAAACGCATGACAATGATGAACTTTCAGCCTTTCGGGATATAATTAACAAATTAGCAGTTATGTATCTTCGAAGCATTATACTACATATCCTAATATTGTTATTACATATTTAGTATTGTTATAATATATATTTTATTTGTCAGAGCAACGCGTCATTCTCCTGGTTTGGCTGGTATGACGAACTGGGTGGTATAGGTCATTACCATTATGAGGTATACGATCTAGTGACCGACGGAACAAACCTGACAGAGAGCACCATTGTCTACAGTAGTGACGTCATGTCTGCGGATACCTATAGTGTAAGTGCCAACTAACATTTGTATTCACTGTATTGCATAGAAGATTTACAAGAGCTGATTGCTGACAACTTACATAGGTCTACATTCGAGCTAGTAAATTCTCAGATAGTATATCTGAGTGTTTGAGTTTCCTAGCAACACACAACCAAAATACAGATTGGGTAAAGTTGTGTCTCACTATCAAATTATCTATAGAATAAGCAATTGGAGGATATATGATAAGTTTATTGACAAAAACGGGTGGAATGCTGGTTAAACATAAGAGTTAATAAATAAATTCCGTTACTTTTGCTACACTCTCAACTTTTGTTCGTGCCAATTTAAATATTGACACCTTTTGACTCTGTTATCTTTCATTGTAAGGACTATGCAGGACCTTAATGCATACTTAAAGTTTTATTTTGCATATCAATTAGCAAACAATTCACCTCAAACGAACCGTCGTTGGTTGTACAACAAGGATAGTCACTGAATTATGGCATGTATTATGTTAGAGAGAAGTTCCACAATTGTTTGACAATTAGCTGACTCGAGTTAAATATATATGATAAACAACGGTCATTTCTTCTGCAAATTCTTTTTTTGTTTGATAATAAACGATATAAGTCCAGCGCTGACTGTAGTTTGCTGATGAAGAAGCTCTTCTTCTCACACGTGACCTTTTTTTACTAACATTGTCATACACGATTGTTTTTCTTAATTTTATGGTATCGTTCAACTAATATATGCATAGTATAGTTACTGTAACTTTTCATGCTTTCATTTTATAAAATATATTCGGAGAAAAAAGATAAAAGCTTAGTTACAGATTTTGCAGTGGTACCGGAATCCTTAAATATTCATTTGCCTGTCAGTCCTGGTAAACATAGAAACAAATAACCAAGTTTTACTTTTTGTTCAACAGGATTATTTCATTTATTCACATCCGGGGATGTTTTCAATCATCTTCACCGCATTTGACAAGGGAGGTAACTACCGCAGTATGAGACGACTTTCTCTGTTTGACGATCAATCTCGGGTAGATGTCCTTCCGCTAGCCTACACCTATGTAGCGACAGCGTCGGTGAAGACTAACAACACGTGGCTTACTGTAGACACTCGGACTATCAATATCACGTGGGTCGGAAGATTCGTTAACGCCCGACATGACGCCTATCACTGGCTACATTCCGTGGAGCCTCACGTTGGAGTCGAGGATGTCCTTGACGACCATGAAGGTCATCGGAATATCAATTTTACTGCGAATGTCAGAGGCACGTTTTACTCATAATAAATCATTTTTATGTTCCAGGAAAACGTTTTTGTTCATAATGAAGTTACCATTTTTATTCATAATTCCCAGTGTATAACGAGGATAGCAAGGTGTTTCAAATTTAGTATATATATAATACTGATTATAGACTCAATTCCTGTTACACGGGCAACACAATAAACATCAGTCCTGCTGTCCCGTTAGTGTTATGGTAATGGTTCTCCCGGTTTCTAGTCAACTCTGTGCAGCTTTTTAACCAGGAGACTCTTTTACATGATAATGGAGTGGACTGAACTTATTCTATTTTTCTAATCGACGTATGATAACTTTTTAAAAATCTAATAAGTGTATTCTATCTATTAAGTTCTTCGGGTGCTTAGTTATTTACACAAACTATAATTGCACAACATTTCAATAAGCTTTTTAAACAAAGATATAAATACATTTTAAAGTGATTTGGTTAATAATGGTTAAGAGAAGAAATGGGACGATCGGACTAGAAAAATAGCAAAGGAGATATAAAAGGATGTTGTTCATATTTGGTCCAATACAGTACATCGGATTTTGATCTATTTATTATTTATTTTTTATGTAATTTCACAGGTGTCGTACGATTTGAAGTTGCCACAGAACACGAGATGTATAACAATGTGTACTTCAGTAATTATACAAACACATCTGATGTCCACCAGGAGGGGACGCATGTCAACATTTCTATGGAAGACGGAGATAAATTAAACATCATGGTCAGAGCTTATGACGCCGTTGGTACACACTGGCAGGATAACATTCACATCATACAAGATGTTTCTCCTCCGGTCATTGAAGATCTATGGCTCACTCGAGGAAATCGTCTGAACATCAGCGTTCACTCAATGGAGGAACTCACAGAAATGAAGTAAGTAGTGTGTCCATATCTTTTGTCAAATTTCCATTGAGTATCTAATTGTTTCCTTGTTACATATTATTGTTATCATATGAAACGTTTTGGTCAACATCAACAATGCATTTCAGATAATTGTATACATACTGCAATTACCAGGTATTCTAGTGCTTGGAAGACCACAATTAGAAAAGGTAGGAAACATTGTAATAACAACTTTAGAACATCTATGGCAGTCTTCAAATAAGTCAATATCATGATAGGTCAAACCAGATCACACACATGCATGTCTTCCATCACACCCTGTATCATTCGTTTTTCATCTACTTCAAAATCGTATGAATGCTATATATAGTATGTGTATATTGTTAGAACACTTTCATAATTGATTACAGATGGGTTTATTCTGGGGTCAAATGTGTTGACCTTCGATGTTATTGCAATCATAGTTATTACGACATTCATTCAATACTAAGAGGCGGCCTTTAATTTCAACATGCTTGTTAAATGAAATGAAAACATATCAGTACGAAGTGGTAAAATAAGTGCATTTAGCTAACATTTGTTTTATTTAACATGATTTATTTAGTTTTTGTCAGTAATCTGGGAGAAAAACATTAAATTCAACTGAAAACAAAACATATGTTAAACAAGCTTCTGAGCTTATTAGACGTTTTTCTTCTCTACAATTATCCCATTCTCTCTTTTGCAGTATAGAATGGCTGGCGTACGATTACCATAGCGGTCTACACTCGGTTCAGTGGAGGCTGTTTGATAACTTTACTGGAGAAGACGTACAACATGGAATGGACTGGTTGATCGCCCAGGGAAATTCAGAGGTGATATATTGTTTTATATGTCTGTCTTTGTACAAGTGCAATATACACAATGTAAGGATTTATCAGTGAGATTCAGTTTCGGACAGCAAAGTCGCAATAATGAAACGACATTATGGCGGTCTTTCGATTGAGACACCAAAACGTAATTTCGTTATTTGATCGCAACCTCATATTAGTTAATGTCATTGTGTTATTGTAAACATCTTCAAAATCTTTTTGATTTTAAACATGTTTTTTGTCGTTTTGCAGAATACTTCAATCACCGTTGTGAAAAATATTTGATATCTGAAAGGCATCCTATACATGGGTTTTTTCAATCATTATTTTTTTTATAATGATTCCAGGTTGAAAAATCAATGCATTTTTTATGTTTATATTTTCCTTTTACCCTTGTTTTAATCTGTTAAGAATCTTACGGAATGCGAAGATCAGTATGTATCCTACCCAAGGGGAGCTAACTGCTACTTTTAAACATGTTTTTGTCGTTTTGCAGAATACTTCAATCACCGTTGTGAAAAATATTTGATATCTGAAAGGCATCCTATAAATGTTTTTTTTTCAGTCATCATTTTTTTATAATGATTCCAGGTTGAAAAATCAATGCATTTTTTATGTTTATATTTTCCTTTTACCCTTGTTTTAATCTGTTAAGAATTTTACGGAATGCGAAGATAAGTATGAATCCTACCCAAGAGGATCTAACTGCTACTGTACGCGTTACTCTGGATGCTACCATCAACATTTCAACGTAAAGCCTCCGCTGGTGGGTGATCCCACAAAGGGAGGGGTCTACACGGGAAAGGACAGGGGGGTCCACAACCATGACTACATGTTCGAAGTGACAGCCACCAACAACGCTTTAGTGAATACCACACACTCTTTCAAGGCGAATGGAATTTCAGGATGTGCAGTGTGTTTACTGTTATGAGAAGTAATATACAGTCAAATAAATTGGGGGGAAACCATCGAGAGCATTTTTTCATATTCTTACTTTGTGTGTTTTTCGTATTTTTTTCCTATTTCGATTGTATCTTATTAATACCACACAATATGCAGAAAAAAAACAGCAAATAGCAAATATCTAATAAAATGTTAATCATATTTAATATTAATATTTTGAAGTCATAGTGAAGTGATTGTCGGAATGAATGGATAAACGAATATAATGAATGAATAAGAGTTCTCTTGCATGAGATAAATGTTTGTAACGAGACACTGAAGCCAGGCTCAGAACCCTGGCAGTATCCACATAGTTGTTGTGGGTCATTAAAAAAATTGAATTAGGTACAGTACATCGAATAAATAGTGTTTGCTGAGTTAATTTCATCTTCTTTTTTCATTATCATACCCATCTATTCAAATATTGACGCAAATATATTTTAATATGTTACAATGTACAGATAACCATCGATACAACGCCTCCCCATGTTGGCTATGTCATGGAAGGTCATAGAGGTCAGCCAGAAATAGATTTCCAACAGGACCAGATGTTCCATACATACTGGGATGGGTTCTTTGACAAGGAGAGCGGCGTTTTGCTGTATCAGTATGGAGTAGATCACGCCTGCATTCATAAGGATGATTTTAATGCAAACAGTCAAGGTGAAAAGGTATGTGGAAAGAAATAACTAAAGTAATTTATTAAAAATTACCAGATGAATGTAAACCAATGCATTTCAAATTTTAAACAGTAATGATAACGCAATCAAACTATGTAGCTGTATACATACACTGATTCTTTGTTACTAACATAAATATTCTCTAAAGGTACTAAAAACGTTTCGGAAAAATTCAAAGAAACAAACAAATAATAGGTAATTCAATACGTTAATGATTTTTTTTCGTTTGTGTTAAATTTTAAATGTCCCTTAATTCGTTTATTTTTATTTTTGGTAGTTATTGAAATAACAAGGAGGTTGAATAAGTTTATGAGGTTGGCCGTAAATTTGTTGCTGAAATTTGTTCCCGGAAAGTAATTCCGTTTAACGTTTTACAGATGTTACGTAAAGCATAACAACTTGTGATTGTTGAAGGTCAAGGAAACCTACGGAACATCAGCTTTGATCAATGTATCGAGTGAGGGAACATATTACGTCACGGTGGTTGCCTACAATCGAGCCATGGAACGGTCCGCACCAGTCTGTTCGGACGGTATTACCATAGTAACGGCGGTACCAAACGTCACCGAAGTGCTTGTCAAAGGAGCAAAGGTGAAAGGCGGCGTTATACAAGATACCTCCGATCACGTGTGGATTCTGAATTCAAACAGGACCCGTAATCATGTAACCAATCCTTCATTGGACTGCAGGTTGGTTTAACCTAGTAAATGGTTACTGTAAACAAAGTTTATGTTATAAATGTTAAGCATTAAAGATATGAGGTTCTATAGTAACATTTGTGTCCGTCCGTTCGTCTGCACGTCAATTTTTCGTTTCGTTAGATTACATCAGGATTAAAAAACAATATACAACTTTTCACTTTGTGATATATTGATACATGAAGATAAGCCGTTGGGGATTAACAAGTTATTAAGGCCAAGAGACACTAAATACAAGCTATTGACTTATTGTCAAAATACATTCCATTGCTCTTTCTGATCTGATTTTTAAATATGGTGTACAGTGCCTTATGTGCAGGACCGACACAATCTCGAAGCAAAAAAAATGAACGTACGCGAAAAATATGCTGTCAAAACCAAAGTTGTATTTTGTAAGACACTCTATCAAACTGAAGCGTAAAAGTTTGGAAAAAAAACACCATTATGCGCATTTTGTATTTTAGACTTATGGCGACATTGTCGGATGACGTTTCTCTGTATCCGATCAACCGATACGTAAATGGAGATGTGGTCACGAGCTCTAATGCCGAGTGTGTGGTTTCATCTGCAGTACCTAATACTTCAGTTATTGTACTGGAGAGAAGTAACAATGTAAGTGATTAAGTGTTCTTCATAATTATCCGCATATGTAATTTCAGTATTAGGACGCATTATTATTACGTATATTATAATATGTTTTACTGTTATGTAAAATAGAATCAGGTGGAAAAGTGTCAGGTGTGTTAATTGAATCATTCTCTATTAGAGTATACCTGTCATATAATACTCATATAAACATCTAAACAACAGGTGACCAGGTTATATATGCTGTAAGTAAAAGTACAGTGGTTTTGATGAGTGATCTCCGGAATTTTTAGTCCATATAAATTATCTAGGTTAACTTGTATTGATTCAATTCAATTGTTGATAGGTATTTTGCATATTTGTTCATTTGTATTTAATATTTTATGTTCAAGCTTGAGGTGTCCTGGCGTATTATGTCAAATACTGGTATCGTATTTGGTTACGAGATTGGCTTGTCTACGATACAATACAGTCCAGCTCCGGATTTGTACTCCTTCACTTCTACAAAGCAGCATACACATGAC
>NW_018405139.1:42478-43605 GCF_002113885.1 Mizuhopecten yessoensis
CAACTGGGACCCATTTTACGATGTGGAAGAATTTGGATTCACTCCACATTTCACTGGCATTAAAGCGTATTGGGTGTCTGTTGGTGAGATCTTTAAGTAACTTCATTGAACTGATTTTCTGTACATCAAAATATGTCAATTTTACAGTTAAATGTATTACCTTTCAATATATTTTCTCATTAAATGCTTATATTTAAAATTAAATATACCAGTTTATGAAGATTTTTAAATATTGTACATTTTTACATTTTACCGATAACATATTGTTTTACATTGAGAAACCTTGATCACATTTGTCATTTGTCTGAATAAAGATTGTTTTCAAATGCACAATCCACTTTTATCATTAAATAGATATTTCTGTTTGACGAGGACTTAAAATAACTGTTTCCTTCCTTTTCGTGACAGGCACGCATCCATACGGACTTGACATTGTACAGTTAACAAATGTTGGTATTGTTGATCATGTGACCTTTCATGGACTTCGACTACAAACTGGACATGCTTACTACGCGACTGTGAAAGGTATGTAAAATTGATTTCCTTGCATTGATGATGTAAATGAAAAAATGTCATTGACTCGGTTGCTTCATGTAAAGAGATACATAGAAGAAATGAATTAATATGTTCTTGATTAGCTACGTAATTTGTATTCAAATCGTCTATCCAAAGTTACATTTTGGCAGTATTATGACAAAATATCCCCCTTCCAATTTTTGCGTTTTCACATATTATACATCTACCCAAATCATTAAAGTAAAATAAAGGAAACAATTAAATCATAAATCAAATTTGAAAAATAGATCGTATGACAAATTATCTAAAAGTGTGATCGTAGGTTAAATATTTCGATCTTACTTTCCGACTTACTGGAAACAAAATTCAGTTGAATAGACTGCAATTCAAATTCACGGATGTAGGTCATTTATAAACATGTAGGTCAAAAATTGGTCATATGAAAACAGGTNAAAAACAGGTAAATCATGTACAAAAGTCCAATTATTACTGAAATGTAGGATTAGAAAAAACAATAAGTATATGCATGTCTCTGTATCAGGCAATGGGACTTTTACTTAAGATATGCTACAAGTGTACATGTCGTTATTTGTGGGTTGCCTGGTGAAACG
>NW_018405139.1:43992-75417 GCF_002113885.1 Mizuhopecten yessoensis
GCTTTACGATTGATTGGTTTATTGTGAGTTTTTTGCCACAGAAGAAAATAACATTGTTTTAATCGTTAACCTTTAACATTTAGTGGTAAAATGTGTTCAACAATCCTTTTATTACTATATATGCACTGCAATAAAAACTGCTTTCATAATTATAAGGACGTTATCAGAACGTCACATTTTTCATTTTTTTATTGATAACAATAAAGAACCGTTGAACCGTGTTTTAGCTGGACTGACGTATTCCTGGACTATGAAAGTGGTATATCCTCCTTCTCGTGGGCTTTGGGATCAGAGCCAGGAGATGATGACGTCATGACGTTTACTTCGGTGGAAAGTCTTACCGAATGTGCAGAGACCCATCCTGACGCTCATTTAAACTTAACCGACGGACAGGCTTACTATGTATCTGTTATAGTAAGTATATATAATCATATGATTTCTCGACAATTGATCTCTGACTTAATTCACATATGCATAGTGCAAGGCAATGTGAGTCGTGTATCTATACTACAAACTATTGGTTTTATTGATGAATACTGAATTCGTTATTAAGGCAAAAATAAGGACATTCACAATCAAATATTTTTTCTTCATTATTAAGGGACATATACCTTGAGCTTTATTGCATTGTTAGATCGTACACTGTGTTTGTTACAGTTTACTCCTATGCACAGTTTACTCGTAGTATCTAGACATTTACGGACACAAAACTATATCTAAATAAATCATATTAAAATTGTTTTATTTCACAGGCTCGAAATAGAGCTGGCCTTTCTTCGTTGGCAACCTCATGGGCGTTTGTAGCAGACATGTCGCCTCCGGTCACTGGGAAGGTGTATGATGGGAAGTATAATGCTGCTAGTTATATCAAGGATGTTGATTACCAAACGAGAACATCAATGATATCCTGCCACTGGGAAGGTTTCTACGACCCACATACAGCCATTACAGAATACACGGTTTCCATTGGAAAGTGCAAGCACTGTGACGATGTAATATCCAATTATTCTGTTGGGCTAAGCACAGGTATGTCTTAGTTGTATACTCTTGAAATCAGACAGATTGAAATTCAATATTTCTAAATGGAACTTATTATAGATAGCTTTTATTATTATATGGTACCGTTACCGTTTCAGAAATGACGTTTGATAATTTGCTACTACGACCAGGAAATAAGTATTACGTAACGGTCTCCACGTGTAACACTGCTGACTTCTGTGTTGCTTCGACCTCCGACGGGGTCATCATTGACAACAGTGTACCAGTCACCGGGGTCGTCTTAGACGGAATTGGTGACATCGACATTGAGTACCAATACCACAGGTAAAGAAGCTTAAGCAAAGATTATCAATTGATCAGATAAAGTCATATTTACTCTTCTTACGTTTTGTCCGGACCAAAATTAATGTTGAAGGGTTGAACGACTGTCAAATAAACACCGAAAACTGACTGTGCAAAATTAACAATGTTCCTATCTTACTCTCGCAGGTCAACGCTTAGTACCACGTGGTACGGCTTTGGCGACGCCCATTCCGACTTACGTAACTACGTAGTGCGTGCAGGCACATCACGTGGGAGTGACGACATCATGGCACCAAAGGAGTGTCACCTGTGTGAAGCATTGGTTAACAACCTGTTACCTGCACTGTTACCTGTTGGCAAATACATATTTGTCACGGTCCGAGCATATAACAAAGCGGGTAAGTATTCTTAACCAGGACTGGGGCCGTAAAACAAAGCGGGTAAGTATTCCCAACCAGGACTGGGGCCGTAAAACAAAGCGGGTAAGTATTCTTAACCAGGACTGGGGCCGAAAACGAAGCGGGTAAGTATTCTTAACCAGGACTGGGGGCGTAAAACAAAGCGGGTAAGTATCCTTACCGGAACAGTACCCGTAGCCCTGTTTGGTAATTCAGGTACTTTCAAAATCACTTGACTATTGGTATGTTTCTCTGCACATTTCGCTATAATGATTTATTCATACGCCTCCCAGATTCATAGAGTTAACGTTTCTGGCTTTACAAGATCTATTACGCTTATAGTATGAATGCTACGGAAAACGTAGATATCATATTGTGCATGACAGTTTAGGCAGACAATGTATTAGTCTGTCACTAATTACCGATAGTTTCATATCCAGACTGCGAATCTACATTGGTACATGTACCTTTTGACAAAGGCTTGACATATCGATTAACACAATGCTAAAGAAATGCCAAACGAATATTAATGTGTTTATTGTTTTAATGCTTGAATGTATAAACTTAAATATTAACACTACCAATGTCTTTTCTGTCTTTTATATGACAGGTTTATACACCGAGTCTTCATCCAACGGTTTCCTGATAGATGACAGCTCCCCAAAATTTGACTCTAAACCGACCTTAGCGTCTGATGCAGGAAGCATGATCCCCAATGTATTGATATTCCGTACAAGTATGAAAGTTGTCTGGCAGGTTTCTGACCCAGAGTCTTTTATCGAAAGACAGTACATTTCGTTAGAATCACACGTTGGTGGCGATTTTAACCTCAGCTCTAAACAGGTACGTTCAAATTGATCATCATATATGAGAAATATCAATAAAAACACAGCTGATAATCGAACAGTTATTCTGTTTTAAGACCTGCACTACAAACGTGTTTACATGAAGTCAGTTATGAGATTAAGATATCGTATGCAATTATAAAATTGAATGGTTCCATAATTTTGTTTCAGTTGGATGGTTTTACACGTGACTTTATTCTGACAGGCCTTGATCTCCATGACGGAAGTACATATTACGTCACAATAGTAGCATGCAATGGGGCGGAAGTTTGTGCAAGCTCCACTTCAGAAGGCATATTTGTTGATTCTTCACCACCAAGCCGGGGTATAGCTATTTATTATATTATATCAATTCAATGATTCAGTTTATGTCACTGATATTCTAGATCGACTATTTCAAAGGTATT
This sequence comes from Mizuhopecten yessoensis, assembly GCF_002113885.1. Lineage (NCBI taxonomy): Eukaryota > Metazoa > Mollusca > Bivalvia > Pectinida > Pectinidae > Mizuhopecten > Mizuhopecten yessoensis. The sequence goes on from NW_018405139.1 coordinate 46,945, forward strand.
TGATACATTTGTAAAATTGTTTAGTTCTCTCTGCTGACATTTCTATTTCATTCTCCTAAATAGTCTTCCTATAAAACTTATTTACAATATAATGCTATATATACTTATATGTACTTTGTACTGAAATATATTGTATAGCAGTCGTATTTGATGCAAATTCTGTATCCACTGGTAATTCTGTATCCACTTGTAATTCTGTATCCACTGGTAATTCTGTATCCACTGGTAATTTTGTGTCCACTTGTAATTCTGTGTGCAGAAACCTTTGCCAATATAAATAAAAATATAACTGCAAAATTGTTCTTAACGGTATAGAGAGAAATAATAGCAAGCCAGTTTTGCATCACGTTGGGCTGTATAGAGAGAATTAATAGCAAGCCAGTTTTGCATCACGTTGGGCGGTATAGAGAGAAATAATAGCAAGCCAGTTTTGCATCACGTTGGGCGGTATAGAGAGAAATAATTGCAGGCCAGTTTTGCATCACATTGAATGTCGCGCATGAAACCTTTCCTATTCACGCCACTGATGCTGAAATACCATGAATGGAAAACAGATCACGATAACAACCGTGAGACATCACAAAGATATAAATCGATTTGTCTAATATGTTTTTAATATATTGGCTAGGAATGTTTGCTTTACACACGGAGCATTCGGTGAATCTGCAGCTACAACGAAATGTGTCGGATTGGATGACCTGGACAGATTTTAGACTAAAGCTCGCCTGGCTGGGCTTCAACGATGTACATTCGGGGGTGGAACACTACATTATTTCAGTGGGTGAAACTTACATGGCAAACGATCTGTTATTGGTAAGTTTGTCCTTTAATAGGCACAAAATGCTATTAAATATAAAGTGAATGGGGAAATGTCATTATATGAAACTGGAAATATTCCTATCCAATTATCGACACTGTGAATCAATATGATAGTTTAACAACTCAGCATTGGGGTATATGTACTGCAATCACTTATATTCAATGAACGTCATATTTTATCTTATTAAAAACATCAACTTAATAACAGATATGGTATCATTAAAACGGCGATGATTTTAAATTACTTAATCTTATTTAAGATTTTTTTTCATTGTTTAAAGTATCCAAATGAACGGTTGATACATGATATAGACACACCATATGCCAATGGAGAGGACGCCATACAAGTGTTCAATATCAGAACCAAACGTTTGACTCCGTCAATGAGTGTATACATCTCTGTAACAGCCGTTAACGGTGTAAGTAAACACATTATGTAGACAAATTCATCTCTTATTTCAGTTACAAATTTATAATAAGTAGAAATGCATATTAACTAACAACATTGTGTTTCCCTTCATAACAACTCGTTGATTACTATTACTATTATTTCATTTTTCACATAGTAAAACAACTCTAAAAAAGACAACTCTAAAAAAATGGTTATATATAGTTATTCCGTCAGTTATGCAATGTTGAGTGGAAATCTCTTCCCATCATTTTGGCATCGCCCGGTCAGTCATACCATTTGATTGACAAAACATAATGTATGTAGCGCTAAATGTACCTAGCGGCATAATGACAGATGGACATAGAATAATATTTTGTTCCTTCAGCTATATCGTTTCTATGTCATTCTTTGGCGTCAATATTGCAAATAAGATCGGCTGTTCAAATAGATGTAACGCAATCGTTTAATAGTAAAATGTCTTTTATAACATGGTAATAACTGAATTAGCTTAAGGTATACGACACATATGCTGAACAAGTTAAATGAGGATATAAAATGAGTTGTAAAACTTATTTTATTTGAAAACATATCATGAATTTGAACAGTCCATTTTGTATTATTCTATCAGCGATAGAGAAAAATGGTTGTATTATTTATTTTTCTAAACTGTATATATAAAATAAATCAGGCTGGATTGCGGAGTCCAGTTGTGCATAGCCGGTTTGTGTTAATTACTGGAGGTGCAATGGAACTGGTCCGTCGATGTTCTAGTCTGACGTGTGCTGGTCACTGTGTGTGCTCTCCTCAGGACCAGGCATGTCCTTCTTCACAGACATGTGTCGACGTCACAAAAGGTACTTCACTACTGAGCGACTCAATATTTAATAGCGTGACTTATGTAATATCTTAATAGATTTTTTTCATTGTAAGGTATTTGATTACACCTGATGAATATAAAGTACATGAATCTATCAATGATACTGTTGGTATTATCTTAACGTTTTGGGGATTCATAAAGATGTAGACGGAGTTTAGGAACGGTGCAGCAAACAGGATCAAATTAAGTTTTAATCATATGTGCTGTCGAATTGAATCGTTTTGAAAATGATAAAACGAGTTTTAAAACAGTGAGAATATTATCTTTTGGCTAATTTTGTGCCATGACCGTGGTTTCCTACATTAATAACACTTTGATTATATGTCCATCCTTAGACAACCTAGGAGGAGTTATGGTAACTGATATACAGAACACCGGATCATCCTCTGAAGGCGACATCGACTATATATACAGCAACATGGCTGTATCTGCCTCGTGGCATTCTATAGGGCAGACTGTGCTTTGGTGAGAATATGCAATGTCAATACCATACGCTTATCATCAAGTTTAATTTAATCTTAAAGATTAAATGGACAAAACATTGACGTGTCTTTACAAGAAATAATGTTTAGAATTCAAGGAGCCAAAATAACAGTTTGATGGGAATCTATTTATTGTTCCAGAATTATTTATCATTGAATTATTTTTGAGAGGAAAGTGCATCGAGAATGAAAAAGTATCCATTGTCAATTTATCAACCTCTCTATAACAACCACATTATAACACGATAGTCTAGTTATGAGTAGATGAAGTATTCAATGTGGATAAACAAGCATCAGTGTTAATCAAACACATAAATACATCATGCCAAATCACTTACCAAGAAAGTACCGTAATAATGAATCTTATTGACCACCCTTCAGGTACGAGTGGAGTGTTGGTTATACACACAGTGATATCCCTGATGGAGTATACGATCATCTGAATGACCGGGTTTGGCACGACGCCAGTCAGTTTCATAACGTCACGGTCACGTTTCCACGAGGTGATAGGAAGACTACTTCTTACAGTATTGATTTTAGTACAACTTGTTTCAAAAAATATATATTTAAAATGTATTTAGGCCATCTCCTCACAGGTTGAAGTTCCAATAACCAAAATGAGGTTAGAGCATGTTTTGCATAAATATTTTGCACTGTAACTTGACTAATCTTGACTATTCCGTTTGAATTAGAATCACTATCGATCATTTGTTGTGTATTTTGGGATGTAAAGAATAACTTGTATACAAAAAGCATGTCCTATTGCTGTTTAGTTAAAGTCGGATGTTTCTCATCCGCTTTCTATTGACAGATAGATGGTCACTGACTAGGGTTTCCATCTATAATTTAGCACACATTCGCGAAACAAATTGATATAAATCGGTTGTAGAGTATCTGTAACTCCATAATCCCACTTGTAAATTATTACAGGGAAGGAGTTGAAGAGTGGATTCCAATACTCCGTGTTCATAAGATCATGGTTTAGCATTACGACTTACGCTGTATATAAATCCGACGGTGTCACAATTGTTGATCAACCTCCAAGTGTCACAAAGCTGTTAGGAGCAATGGTATTGTATAGAAATTATATATCAGTAGTATTGTATATATAAAGATCACATCACAAACATCGTCAATCTTAATATTTTCATATTTTAGCTCACAAGCCTTGAATTGCCTTTGAGCTTAGATAATTGCATAGGGTCCGTCTATCGTCTGGCGACCACTTTTTTCTATGAACTTCTTATCAATTATGCGCGGGGTATTGATATCTGGCCTATTCGGAATGAAAGATGAAGTGCTAACTTGATTGCTGTTAATTTTATTTTCAAATAAATTTGATATTGACCAACTTTGAAAGACACAGATGGGATATTTTGTTGCTCATCTTCACATAACATTTAATACAGCGATACAGCTAAATGTGCCTTATGGTTAATAGTGGTATGGCTATAGTTTTGCTATTTTATTGTAATGTATCATTGTAAATGAAGTACCTTTTTAATACTATTTTATAAAATTATTTTCATCCAGAACTTACTTACGAGGTTTTAATTTCGCAATTCGTTTGTTTAGTTCGAGGGTTTCAAAATATCCACATGGTCATTGATTCGAAAGTTTAATATAATCGTCGATAAAATTAAAACTAAACTTTACGAAAACTTGCAGATATACAGTACACAATCCTGAAGTAAATATAGATATATTTCTTCTTCAGGTGAAGGAGCGTCAGCATGGAACAAACAAGAAGGAAGTTGACTTAACAAACGACCCTATGAAACTTTACATAGACTGGTCCGGCGTATTTCTGGGTGCTGAGGAACATATCCACATATACGACATCTATGTGAGCCTCTTCCCAGGCGGTAGGTAACATTATTTACATGACAGAATAGTGGATCCCTCGAATTGTTGTATATTATTGATTATAGTTTAAGTAACAACTGAACTGTTACTGATCAACACCCCAGTTTTTACATCTAGAAAATCAAAAGCTAATATTTTGAAAGGAAGATACCGTCCGTTTTATTTGCCAACTCTGTCGAAAATAACATTATTCTCCCAAACAGATGAATGTTGGGATATGTATGTTATCATTTATTCAGTCGTTTAAAGCAGTGTTTGCAAATTATGTTATTGGCTTCTGGTGTTTTCTGCAACTGACTTCCCTGTCATTGAGCATCCTAAAAATATCCATATTTTGTAAAGTTGAATATTTCAATTTCAAATAAAATGTTTTATTCGAATGCCAGTATGTTTTAATTTATTGATATGGTTGAACATATCTTTTATCCAGGTCATGGTATATTTGAAAGTTCTGTAAGTCTCCCTGCACATTTGACGTCACACAATATAACCTGGGCGCCTTTTCGGTCACAAGTCAAATATTACACGAATGTGATTGGTTACGGACATTCAGGAATTTATCGTACAGCTGTATCAGACGGGTTTGTGTTCGATACTGACCAACCAATCAGTGGCCTCGTATCTGATGGACTCGGTAAGTTACTGAAACAAAAATAACGGAAGCAGTATATGTGCTAGAATGCTGAGTTCTACATATATTTTATAATATTTATTATCTTGCAAGTCATCAATTTATTTTCAAATACGTTTGTTTTGTGATATAAATCATATTTTATTTTATTAGGAATTCAATCAACTACTGTTTGAAAAACATTAAAATTATTATTTGGTATTCCAGGAATCCATGACACAGATTATCAGAACGCCTCCGAGCAGCTGGGTGCGACTTGGGCGGGTTTCCGTGATACGACGGGACTGATTGGTTACTATTGGTGTGTGGGAGTAACTGCTGACTTATCAGACTGTTCGGTCCTCCCCTGGCGGTTTGTTGGCCTCCATACAGCCTACTTCAGTAACATCACAACTCCTGTCATTCAAGGTATGTTTCGGCAATGTACATCATACATAAATTTTATCAAGCCTCCTCTATAAATATGTACCTGTACAGAGTGTTTCCAAACACATACCGAACCATGTGCATAACCACCAAGTTTGACTAGCGGTGATTCTAGTTTTGGTCTATGATCAACAACATGCTTTAGGATATCACGCCGATTTCCTTTTAACATTCTTACAACTACATCTGAATTTCTTTGTTTGGGGCCCATTTCTCCTGCTTCAGTCTTATATAAATATACTTAAAAACAGACAGACCATACTGCTTAATATGAACAGCTTGAACAATTGTATAATCATTAAAATAACGCGTTTTTTACGCCTAAAACATTCTTGATCTGAAGCAAGCAAGCCTTTCAACTTCTGCGATGCTGTTGGTTAATAATTGATATAATTGATTATAAATGGATTTTTAAGTAGTTTTTCCATGCTATCCGTCTAGGTAGATACAGTGTACTTGTTATTTTCGGATTTTACGTTTTATCTTCTATGTTATTGGTAATTATGATCTTTTCTGCGTATATCAGAGGCTTCCATCCAAGTCTATATAACTCGTCCTGTTCGTGATGTGTACAAAACCAATATGTCTTTTCATTTATTTTCTGCTTCCGCGTCATATACTAGATTTGTTTCGAAAATGTGATTTCATGTCATCATTCTATTATCAATTCAAATATAACTTGCATGGTACCTTGCAGGTTCTAAGCTGTTTAACAAGGTGTATGCTGTGGATATCGTGGGTCAACACTCTGTAATAGCAGTATCAGACGGAGTCGTTATTGACTATACTCCACCTATTCCATCGAAGTATATATCATGGAGAAAGAACATTGTTGACAATCCTTCTTTTGAATCCTCTCTCCAGAATTCCAATAATTTATCAACAGCTCTGGAATCGGATTTATGCAGTATTTTATCTGTATACCGTCCTGTGGACTGGAAACTAGAGGGATGCGGTGGCGTAGTTCGTGAAACAAAAAACAACGTAAATAACAATTTTCTCCTTGTACAAATGTCTGTTTCACAAACCCTAGAGAACCTGGAGATTGGAGAAGAATATAGAGTGTCCTTTGTTACCAAACACATGACTCTTCCATCATCGGTAATGTCAAACGCAGAAGCCTATGTGAAATTTGGTTCTGAAACACGCATGTTCTTTTTACACAAGAAATATGGAAGAAATGAGCCGGGTCACCGGGAAAACTTTCAATGGGAAACACATCTGTATTATTTCCAAGCGTCATCTGTAAGTGAAACGTTGACCCTTGGATCGATCGGACCTTCTATGGGGTTCTCAATAGATGATATAGTCGTTCAACAATTTGACAGTGTTGCAGACTACGATTCCGATGGAATGGGCCATATAGAAACAAAGTTGCATTTCATTCACGAGCAAACCATTGTCCGTGCCAAATGGACGTTTGAAGATATGGAATCTCCCATCATAGACTATACTTGGTCTATTGGTAATATATGATATTAATGAGTTTCATATCTGGTTCTGTGCTTATTGTACATATCAACTTATTTTGAAAAACATGTACCAAACATAAGACAATTAATTATACAATAAATTAAGTAGCTTATTTTAATTTAGACTGAGAAATACGAGTTACCTTGTAATGGTCAATGCATATAATCTTGTTTACCGGTTAAATGTATATTGTCTTTCTCAATAAAGGTGAAATGACAACTTTTAACAAATATATGCAAGTTTGTTTGAGTATAACTCTTTTTAAAAGGAGGTCATGCCACATTAACGTGACATATAACCTTGAGCTATTCTCAATAACAACCTATAATGCAATGTGATGCTATACTTGTCAGGTACGGTAAGGGGAGGACTAACTTTACAGTCACTGACCAGTGTGGGGAGGAACACATTCTCGTCTAACAGCAACCTAAATCTGGATCACAACGCTATCGTCCACGTGACAGTGATGGCCACTAATGCAGCTGGGCTGAGGACAATACTGCACGCTGATCCAATACTGGTCGATCTCACCCCACCTGTCGTGTTGAGGATAAATGATGGTTCCGGTAAATTAAATGGGTTTTTTTCTGGTCTTAAGCTGATGGTTTTCCGTCATTATCAACATTTTTTAATGGAATCGGATTAAATCAGGTTCTCACTGTCCCAATCTAGATTTAATCATGATGTACCTAATATGCGCATTTTGGTTAATTAAACATAATGGCCTCTCTTTTTTTTATTTGTTTAAGATTGAACGAGAGTTATCATAACGCGTGCTAAATCTGGCACATGAATCACTTCTGGAACACGTGATCTTTTTCCTTTTGTTTTGATGGCTCTTCATTTCCTCGCTTTCATATCTGTCGTTTTTTTTATCTTGAGTTTTTTTCAGAAAAGAAATGTAATACTACTCTGTTTCCCATTGTTGTTTTTCTTTTTGTTGTAGGAGAGGATCTGTCAATGCAATCGAGCAACATTATAACTGTCAACTGGAAAATCATAGATCCAGAATCAGGTATTCAGTCATGTGCCTGGGCAATTGGTAAGTACGCAGATTATAAATGAAGCATTAAAGAGATGTGTTGGATTGCGTAACCCTCTTACTGCATACTTAATAGTAAACTGTCTCAAATTTAGAAGAAAAAAATGCTTAAACGAGAGAGAAAACAACAATATACATCTGATAGATAAAAATATGGATATATAAACATAATCTCATCATACATGACTGATGTCAGCTAAATTATAAGTTTCTTAGGATATATCTTGGCCAGTTTGCTCAACATCAAACTAACTGCAAGACATGGTATAACAACGCAGAATACTAATTACTCCAAATTGTTTTGTAGGAACAAATTACTTCGAAAACGATATCCAATCTTTTACAAAAGTTCCAGCGACAGCAACTTCAGCTTTTGTAGAACTGAATATGAGCAGAATTGATGGTAAAAAAGTGTATTCCAGTGTGGAATGTGAAAATGGTGCCGGTTTAAAGACCCTAGCAACCACCAATGGAGTCCAAATCACGACGACGGCCCCAGTTCTTCCCTACGGCACCTTTGATGTGACAGAGATGTCGGCAAAAGAATACCCAGCACAGGACGGCTATCAGAGTAGCAGATTGGGTATCAGATGTGAATGGACCCCCCTCGATACCACCGGTATTCTATATGAGGTAATAACACTCAACATCAGATCTCATCACAATGTCAACTTGTTTTTTCTAATAGAATCACCTATTGATAAACAAAAGCATTTAAGGTTCCGTTGCGCTCCATAAACTAGTGTTGATTTATACCAAATCATATTTTGAAGCCCTGGCTTCAGATCAGCTGATATTATTTTACTTTCTTCTCAGTTAGGAAATTAAAAACTATTTGTTACTTGAGGTACCGTGCTAGTGATGCGGGTACTGTACGCCCTCTCTAAATAAGTTGTACACAGTGTGTATGCAATGTTTTGTATAACATTTGAGTTACAGTTTGCTGTCAGCGGCCCTGATATTTCGTTCAAAGACGTCATCGAATCCCTGGATCCACTTGTGTCAAAAGTATGTGTAACAGGAGATATGTTGCTCACTAATGGGATCTACAACCTTTCCGTTAGTGCTATTAACACACTGGGGATGAAAAGCAACACACTACTGGAACAGTTGAGGATCCACACAGCTTTGGACAAGTCGTGTAAAGGTACTGAATAGGATGGTTAAAGAAAAGTAAAACAATGTTGTCTTTTGGAAATATATCAGGACATTTTCACATGTTCAATTCATATAATATATTAACGTTTCCATTTATAAAACCTATAAGATACTGTACCGCTTTGTATCTGTACTGACCATTCTTAATTAATAAAATAAGGGGAAAAAACAAGATTGATACAAATCGCCAAGCAAAACATTTGATGGATTTTGAATTTTTGAATTTCAGAAGACAAATTTGAAACCGTTACGTCAACTAAGAACACGCTGAGTGTAGATTGGTCAGATGTGTTTTCTGACACAGTCGATATTCATTTCTACGAAGTGTCAGCAGGAACGCTTGGAGGCGTGGACATCGTACAATGGCAGTACACCACGGAGAACCATTTAGTACTTGGAATCCCAGATAAAATAGTCGACCAGGAAACGGTTCTAATACACATCGTCGTCAAGGCCGTAGACCGTAGCGGCCTCTATACTACATGTAAAACAACGTTGTATTTTTAAAAAGTGCATAGACATCGGACTTCATTATTTGTTTTATGGCCATTGTGTTAGACATCCGAATTCAAGTAGAGGAAACAACATTATTAAACTTTAGATTTATATGTCCGGCAGGATAGTACTGTGTTACTGAACAATTTATTTATATAAATATGTATATATCTTAATACAACATATCATTGATCTTCCTTCGCTCATCAATCTGATCAAAACCAGATCTTTGATTACATTCTGATACTCTACGTTCCAAGGTATCGGAGTGGAATTAAAGACCTGGTTTTAATCAGATTGTTCGCTTATTATTTATATATTATGTAAAAAAATTATAGCCCATTTCACTTTTCTAATCTCAATTAATAATTGAAATACTAGCATTTAACAGAGGGGTAGCGAGGCTGTTTTTATGTTGAAACTATATTTCGAAGTTATTTGAAATTGAAAGTAGAATTTACATACTGATCATTACGACGGTGAAACGAAATCTTCTCGAATTTTTCCAACACGCTGATATAAATAACTTTAACCCCAATGGTTGTACAACTTTTTATGACAAGGAGAGAATATCTGTTATTACAATTTTAAAAGATGTGCATCTTAACCGTGAACGATTTGTATCTATTTCAGTTTCAGATATCGAACATATCTATGTTAACACCGAGAGTTTCACAACTAGTATCTGATTCTTTATGGTGATCAGTATATGCTTCGTTACAAACTTGTGTATACAAATATTACACTAATCAAATTTTGTAAAGTTGTAGTTTTCCATTGAATACCAAAAAAATCTTATTTGTAATCATCAAAACCACTTAAAAAATGGTTTGAAATGTTTATAAATGAGGTTGGCACGACCCCATAGGCAGGACGGATTGGGCCTAAATAGAGGAATTTTAGAGTAAAGCCATACTACTGAAGAATTATCAAGATCATCACCATTACAGCCATAACACATACACATGTGTTGGGCATGAAGAGACGGAAACATCCAAGCTACCAGGATTGTTCCTGATGTTCCATCCTCTCTCAAGGGACAGAGTCCCAGAATCGTAGTAAGAAACAGTCGAGATCCCCTTACAATAACCAAATATACAATTGCTATAAATGGCGCGAGACAAATGATATTAAGACCCCTGAATTTTCGTTGGGCAAAATGACATGTTTAATCAATACGTGATATAGTGCACGATCATTACGTCATGTTGCTTCAATTTTTTAATATGTCAATTACCTTTTATGTATACACTTTATTCGTCCAAATTATTTGTGGTCTAACTATTGCAAAAAATGTTACTGTAGGATGTCCTCTATCGAAACATCACTAAGTTGTCACAATGGTCTGTAGTACACTTTCTCTCCTGTAGTGCATTTGCTTTTGTTAAGTTTTGAAGCTAAACAGGAAGTATGCTGATTAGCTGCATTGTCTTTTACAATGTACATTGTTAATGTTGGGGCTTTTGTTTTGTGACGGATAATAATCATCAGGAAACTTGACTAGTTTTTGTCACAGTTTGAAACAATTTGGCCCCCGTTACAAGCGATTGTTACAAATTCATGTACAAGAAACAGTTGAAGAAATTCAATAAATTAGACAGTCTTGTCAATAAATAGGTCCCTCAGAAAAATTGATGTAATTGACGAAAAGACCATATATATGATGCAGTAAAATGGTTAGTTTGTGTGGCTTTCTGCATTGGTAAGGTGCTTCCTCACCTCAAATTTCTAGTTTTTGGGGTTTCGGAACTTTATGTACATACAATCTATGGTAATTTACAAATTAGAAGAAGGGTTAATCTGGCTATAAATAATTGGGGTATTCCCGTTTCCGATCAGAACTTGTTTTGTTGTAACGAAATGCCAGTAGAAGTATTCCTTAAACAAACTAGCCAATCCCCAGGGATTAAGTCTCTGTAAGCAGGGTAGGATGGTGGATTCTGTGAACACCAACTCTGCTTAAAAAAACACATGTTTGCATAGGTGGTCAGTTGTGATGGTAGTCTATTGCAAAAATAGAGTACAGGTAAATCAACTGCTAATAATTGCAAAATAATAATTAATATTTAGAAAAGTTTTCAGAATCAAACAAATTAATTATAAGAGTTCCAATCCCAAGCTGCTATAAAACAGCAGCACGTTTTGGAGAATTATCATATTTCGCTGTGTACTTTGAAACATCAACTTTTTCACTCGGTGAATGTGAATTTTGTAGTCAGAATTTGTCAATGTTTTAATAAAACTTGTACTTTTCAAATTTGTGTGAATTATCATATATTTATTATATATTAGTTAAACTTGTATTTTCAGATTTGTGTGAATTCTCTTATATTTTTTGTCATATATTAGTAAAACTTGTACTTATTTTCAGATTTGTATGAATTGTGTTTAACTTGTGTGACTTCAGTTTGAGATTATTATCTGTTATTTTGTGCTTTGATACATCAACTACAAGATGGCAAACGCTCAGATCAACGTTAAGTTCATCACCAAAAGAAGAGGTAGACAGAACCTTTCCCATGATGGATTCATCTACAGACAAATACGTAGAAACGGCGACAGAACATTCTGGAGATGTTCAACCTCGGGTTGTTCAGCATCCCTCTCGACAGTAAACAACAAACCAGCAAACTTCGGAAGTCATCCACACAACCAGGCCGCAGACCCAGCCAGTGTTTAATGAACCAGATCACCAACCGCTGCGTAGAATATATCAGACCCATACCTTCCATCTTCGACAAGGAACTCAACCAACTCCGAGACAACGACTGGGATGACACTTCCAAAGCCGTGGTCCAGTGACTGCCAACATTTTACACTGCCAAATCATCTCTCTACCGTGCTCGACGCAAACAGACTCCTCCACTAACAAAGACCTTGACCGACATCACCTTGGATGGAAGATGGACAGAAACATCTACTGGCGAACCATTTATCCTCTTCGACGATATTGAACAGAACAACAGAATAATCGCTGTTCTTCCACTCATCCCCTTAGACCGCATAGAAGACGTCTGGTTCCAAACCATTGAAGATGCTGATGATGTTGACATACCACATCCCGTGCTGCTTTTCACAGACTACATCGCAGACCAATGGGTAGAAGGATACAGACCAACCTTAAACCACTTTTCAACAGAGGGACCTCGGACTACCAACCCTCTGGAAGCTTGGCACGGAAAACTGAAAAGAAGAGTACTGCATGCCCACCCCAGCATCTACACTATCATCCAGACGTTTAAAGACATACAGAACGTGAATGACATCAACTGGATCTAGAGAGATGCAGGAGGCACTACTCAACCCCGAAAGAAGAGATACACCAACATCGACAGACGCCTGGCCACCCTGAAAGACTGTTATCAGACTGGAACTATCGACCTGATGACCTACGCCGACTCAGCATCACAGCTTCTACATCTTGGATAGAATTTTTTGTGCTAGAGACTTTAGTGATATATATAGAGAATGTGATTTGTGCTAGAAACTTCAGCTTCATTTAGTGGTTTGCTGTTTGTATTTATGTTTAATAATTATCTTTTAGTGCTGTTTAAAATGTGTATTACTGTTATATGTATGAATAGAAACTTTATTTTATTGCCGACATTAGTATCAATGTTGCTTAAATTAAGGAATTTTTTTTTTCTTATAATGTATTGTTATTTTTATTTTTCATATAGTGTAAAAATTAATATTTTTTATTTTTTTCTATAACTTAGTGCTGTATTAAATGTGTATTACAGTTATATGTATGAATAAAAACTTGTTATCCATTTTATTATTGACTTTAGTATCATATCTACAAAATGAATTGACATTCTTAGTTGAAACAGGTTATACCTAAACTTCAATGGATTTCCTATATAAACACTGTCCTTTTAATTTTCCAGAGTTGGTGTTCGGGTAATGAGCCATATTTACCACTGTGTGATCACTGTGTATGTGGTTATAATGTGTGGGTTTCAATTGTTTTCAAAAGCACAATTATACAACCAAGAGGCTTATATTGAGGTCAAACCAACCGCATTTACATGTGAACAACAATGAGACACTTTTGTCCGTGGATGCTCCAGACAAAAATTCAGAAACCTTTACTGAGGGATCCTCCATTCAATATTATGTCCCCTCGAATGCAAATTGGACAAAATCCCTTCATCTATTCAGTCATTCTAGAAAAGACGCTTTTTTTCAAAAGATGCTAAAGATGCTGATGTCCAACAAATGATGCCCATTGGCATATGCTAACTATAGAATGTTGTTTTGGAGTAATTAATGTAAGTGTCAGAGATTTATTTTCAGTTTTCAACTATTAAGATTTGTAATCTGCTTTGATATTTTTTGAAATTTTACATGGATAATTTGTTTTATTTCCTCATAAAATAATAATAAAAATTTACCTTTTTGTCAATTAAAATGGCATATATTGAACAAATAAGACAGCCATCAAAAAGTAATTCACAAAAATAATTTATTCTCTCGGCTGGAAACAGACTAAACAGAATGATGTACAATGAACTTACAATAACTAGGATTCCACAGGGAAAGGAAAACAAACAGTCATCAAGTGGACACAAAAATCCTCTTTCACAGATAATCTCAAAAACAAAAACAATAATGAAACAAAAATTGCAGCGATGGTTCCTAGAAGTACACTAATTATACCAACACACAGAGTTCATGGTTGTGAACATTCTATTTTGTAAAAATTACATTGCATTGATAATCAAAACATGCATGGCTGCAAACTGTTTTGTCCTGTCAAGATGAAAAAATAGATTATATCATTATTACTGTATATATACCAATTACATAACTATAAATGACAAGATTTTTAACCTAAATACTGTACCAGTATCACAGGTATGTTTTGCTGGGTATTAATATTTATATTTTTCATGGTTAAGGTTTAACCAATTACTGGCTGTGTATGAACCAGTATTATTTAGTTAAAGTATATTGCAATAAAGGATGATTGTAGCCTCAAATGTTCGCAAAATTGAAACACTTCGAGAAAGTTAAACAACAAAAGAATATATCCCGCTATCTTTCATGTTACACATTAAGACTGGACTTTTCAAACAGTAAAGTAAGATTTTTCATCAACAGTCTTTGTTTTCTGTGAATAAACAATGATGTCTATATCTTCATAACGTTTTCACTTCACACAATGATCTAGATTATTATAGTTTGTTTCCATTTTCTTTAAAACAACAAATGGACCATTTCAAAGCCTCAAGTTTGTCCATTGTTTTATCATAATGGTTACAATATTGATGTGCAAGCCTCAATGATTCCTGTCTTTAATTGGGGAAAAAGAAAAGAGTGTAACTGAGATGAGTTTAAAAAAGTTACACTCTATTAAGTAAGCTGTAGGGTTACAAGTATCATTGAATCAAAACATGTAGAATTATGATAATAAAAACCTCAACAAGAAAATACCATAATCAAAACATAAAGAGGTTCCATCAAGAAAGATTTAACAAAACCACAGTCTAAACATGAAAATTCTCCCTTATGTTAAGCATTATGTTCTACAAACAGAATACAAAGGATTACATCTAGCTCCCATGCTTAGCTCTTACTAGCCCGAGTTTCCTCTGGCCCTGACACCAGACTTAGACATTTGGACAGACATCTGTCTGTTAAAATGTCTAAGTCTGGTGTCAGGGCTAGAGGAAACTCGGGCTAAACTCTTACATTGGTACTGAAAATTCAACAAATACATTCCAGTGCATAACCATGTAACTTTATGAATAAAATACATGTTTTGCGTTCAGCAAACAGATTTTCTCAACAGAAAGAAAATTACTTAAGATATCAGAGCACAAATCGGAAAGCCTCTGATGGGGTTTAATACACCCTTATCATACAATTCATACACAATATATGTAAAACCTTTCTAAAAACCGGTATACATTCAAATATATATCAAGCTTTCCAACATATACAACAAATGTTTCTATACTCTAGATTTTTGTAGTGATTACAAATATCTTTGAACAAATCTATCATTTCTATAGCATGGTCATGCCCATCGTCACAATCCAGAGGCTTAAATCCACTCCCGCTCCTACCAACTGTAGGAGCGGGGGCGGATTGATACCCATGGCTTGGGACGATGTAGCATACTTTGTCTGTATGTCTCTGATGTCATTACATCAGAAGAAACAACCCTCTAATTTTATAGATAATAACTTATGTGTTGTATCAGATCTTACATACACAAGTTCACCGTATGCCGGAGGGATAAGCATAGCTGACACAATAACTCATATAGCCCAAAAACCAGAATAAGCACTGCTTCAATAATACATATAGCACAAAAACCAGGATAAGCACTGCATCAATAATACACATAGCACAAAAATAAGACACATACACAACGTTCACATTGCTGTTGCTGTTGCACAACAATAAATGTGTCATTTTGATATTCTTTAAAAATTATATTGTAACTGGCATGAACTTTTCAACATCATGTTTCATTTAAATAAGATACATTTTTCTTTCTTTTTTTGAAAAATGAAATGCAATCAGATCTGTTTTTGTCAGCATTGTTAAAGATCAAATGCGGAGAACAGTATTGCATATCAGAAGAATGCACAAAATATAAAAACTAATCATGACTGCTTAATAAACTTTTTTTTGTAATGAATGAATACCATACATAGTAATGCTTAATCAGTCATAACTTCATTGGATTGCTAACGAATAGAAAACATTTTCTACAACAATTGCCCCTAGCTATTTATCAAATTCCCAGGTCATCCATAAAACAGCACAGGTATTGATTAATCAGCACTTATTGAATATCCTCTATTTATACACCATCATGGTACCGTTCACATTCAAACATGACAGTATTTTTTATTGAGTATGCTATATTAGAATTATTCTGACCCACATTTCTGAAATAACAAAAAAATAACAAAAATGTACCTATTAGTACATATTACAGTTAGTACACAAAACACAGAATAACTCGGGAAAACAGTCAACAACTAAATCAAGAAACCAATCAAATATGAAGTGGTCCTCGAAGAGGATAAGAAACAAGTAATCTTAATAAGGTAAATAACACATACACAGGTAAAACACAGGTAATAAACACGTAATATTACAGGCAATACACAGGTAATACACAGGTAAAACTCATGAAATGAACACATAATATAACAGGCAATACACAGATAAAACTCAAGTAATATGAATGTAATATTACAGGCAATACACAGGTAATAAACACGTAATATTACAGACAACACACAGGTAATACACAAGTTATAAACACGTAAGATTACAGGTAATACACAGGTAAAACACAGGTAATAAACATGTAATATTACAGGCAATACACAGGTAAAACTCAATTAATAAACATGTAATATTACAGGCAATACACAGGTAATAAACACTTAATATTACAGGTAAAACACAGGTTATAAACACGTAATATTACAGGTAAAACACAGGTAAAACTCAAGTAATAAACAGGTAATATTACAGGTAATAAAAACGTTATATTACAGGCAATAAAAACGTTATATTACAGGCAATACACAGGTAAAACTCGAGTAATAAACATGTAATACACAGGTAATAAACATGTAATATTACAGGCAATACACAGGTAAAACACAGGTAATAAACATGTAATATTACAGGCAATACACAGGTAAAACACAGGTAATAAACATGTAATATTACAGGTAATACACAGGTAATAAACATGTAATATTACAGGTAATACACAGATAAAACTCAAGTAATAAACATGTAATATTACAGGGACTACACAGATAAAACTCAAGTTATAAACATGTAATATTACAGGTAATACACATGTAATAAACATGTAATATTACAGGCAATACACAGGTAATACATACACCAAGAGATATTGTTTTTTTTCTTTGAAATCATAAAAAGGTCATGCCTGAAACTTGAATGTATATATGCCATTAATGTATGAATTACAAGTAGAGCTAAAATGTTTCAATGGAATCCAAATTGTAGAGAATAATGAAGTTTTAACGAGAATGTTAATGCAAATGTACTTGCTATTAAGACCAAGAATGTAAGTAACTATGTAAAACAAACATAAATAACTTCCCTCCCTTATTACATACTGCTGTTTTAAATCATAGCAAATGTAAAAAGATACTATTCAGAAATCAACAACTCAGAGATTCATTATAACCCAAAATCTCTCAAAAAATTGTAAATCCTTTCAGATCTTGAAATCACAAGATGATAAATATTTGCACAGATATGATTATTTTTAATAACCTCCTAACCTTTTAGATCATAACTTAAAAAACGTTATTAACCTCTAGGACTTACTGATAAAGCTTGCTATAAGTAGTTTGATTGTTAAAATTCATTTGGTTATGTAGTTTAATCATGTTACTGATCAAGGACATATACAATGAAACAAATTATATCTTTCTTCTTTGCGAATGCTATGGTAGTTGCTTATTAAACGTGACAATGATGAGAGGAATTGCACATAGCACTTGCAAGCAGAGTTCATTCATATTTTTTACCATTTGTATATCTTATACAATGTACTATTTAATTTAAGTTAGATATGAAATAAATGAATAAAATATGACATAAGAAAAATGCTGCTCCAAATAACGATAGTAATAAGTGACAACGATTTAAAGAATATATGTTAGTTTATAACTAGTACATGTATATGATTTTGCATTGTTTGCTAAAATTATTATTTGCATTGATAAAACTTTGACTACAAGAGTTAACGGTAAACATACATTTTTTTCTGATCAGAAACTAAGTTAATGTCAAGGTTATGTTTTAAACAATAAATTGTTTATAATTATGTAAACAATGTGTTAGGTGGTACAGCGAGTCATACACTCACCTTCACCTTGGTGGCCAGGGTTCAATTTCCGTTTGGACATGAAAACCCCTGTTGGACATGAAAAGGTAGGGGTCACCTGCCAGACCACATGGACTTTCTCGGGGTACGCCAGTTTCCTCCCACATTAAGACCCTGTTTGTGCTAACATCTTTCAACGAAAATGTAGATTTATATTGACCTCTAATAAAGTCATGTCTACCTTCTTACAGAAAGATCGAACCCCAGCTGTTCAATAATGTAAATTATACTGAAATCAATACTAACATGCAAGGGAATTATTATCTCAAAAAATAATAATATCTTATTTAAATAAATTGTGTTTAACTCATTCGACCCTGAAGACACATTTAAACTCTTCCCATTCAAAGAATGGAATATAGTTCATTATGAAATTTCAGGGGTGAAAGAGTTAATTGGTCACTCTTCTAATATAGAATTACATTTTACTTTTTTTACTTGGTCTGTTGTAATCAGTTGATTCTGATTTCAAAATGCTCAAATGTGTGAAGGCTTGGAACCAATTTATAATCTAGAGTACTGAAATAGTTATAAAGGAAGGAAATCTCAATATCTACAATAGTTGACAATACTCAATACTCCCCCAGTGAGTCACAAGTAATCAAGCATCACCAGTTTTCTGGGTTATTTTGGATAATTTTGCTGGACTAGCTATTTAATTGTTACAATTTTACTTATCTTCTAAATTAATTTGTTAATTTTTCATTTTTTTTATAGCCACTGAATAAGAGGTATACCAGTAAGCGTTACATTTTGCCCAAAATATAACAAGAGGTCCCATGGGCCTGTGATGGGCCTGTATTACCTGTTTTTAATATCATATCTTTCCCTTTAAAGTCATTCAAAGTAAAAAGTTGACCTCTTGATAGATGGGAAATAGATGCTGCACAATTCTATAAGTTCACTGAACCATTCAGGCCAGGTAAGCTAAAAATAAAATTATGCAAACTTCCAAAAATATTACAGATTTATAAAGGCTTCATAATCAATATCTGTTTTTACTTAGAAACAAAAGCACTTTTTTTCTCTCTTTTTTTTCTTCAATAATATTGTTGATAATTAATATCTGTTTTTCAGATTAAGCAAGAATTCATAAAAAGTTTAAACATTTACCGACTTGTAACACTTGTCAACCTATTTTTCTTACTGATTTAACTGTTATAGTGTTTCAAAAAGATGATTGGTATAATACTGAAAATCTATGGAGTATTTGTGAAATTTGAGGGGAAAATTCACACTTCATTTGCCAATATTGATCAGTTTGGAATGTATCGTTGTGCATGTCATTTTGTTCACAAACAGCAGGTTAAGTATAACAATTAATGCAATATCTTGGTATCAACTGATACTTTTATCAAGTGTCATAACAAAATGATATCAGTTAATAACGAAACACAGCCTCAGTATACATACCCCTGTTTGTTAAAAAAATACAATTTGTACATTTCCACATTTTTTCAAATGATTTTGACCAAACTTTTCATTGTTTATCCAACTTGAAGATAAAGAGTAAAATAATAACACTTGATGCCATATAAGTAACATCTTCTTTCAAAGACATCAATATTAACTTATCGTAACATTTCTTTTTTGTCACTAATGTCTTTTAAACAACAACAAAATGAAAGATAACTTATAACCAATAGGTTCAGTTGGGGAAAAAAATGATAAATTAAAAGATACATTCTGTAATACATTTAGCACATACAATCCATTTAGCACATACAACAGATACAAAGTCAGATTGCTTTGCTGAAATGACGGGATAGGATGATGATTCAGCTGAGAGTAGCGGGGCGGGCATCTAATGGCATTATACCAATGAGTGATGACACTTTATCGGCCACCCACACAGGCAACAAAGGGTACACCATTGTCAGTAAGTCTGCACCTGTCCCACACGGGTACCTAGCCCGGGGACGCTTTGACAGAAGTCCACTACGCATAGCCCTAATGACTGGCGTTAGGTCGTCCGGGTAGCGGGTAGCACCTGCCACTATACTGTTATACACTGTGTCTATGTACAGTTGACCATAGGTATGACGGGCATTCTCATCCATAGAATTCCACACCTCCTCCTTCCGGTTTCTTATATTGTGCTCTTTCATATTCTCTGCATGTCAAAATGATGAAAAAAGATATTTTAAAGATAGGGAAAGAGACGAAGAAATGATAGAAGCTTGGGTGTAAATACATTATCAAGTCTCAACTTAATTAAGTATGTGTTTAAATGGACTATGAAGGGTAACTACAGGTTGTGTTATTCAATGTAAATCTAATAGCAAAGATAAACTGTGGAACGGAGTTAAGTGTTAATAAAAAGGACAATAATTATCTTTCAATATATTGACTACTGTAAAAAGCAATTCATTTGTATGTTCCTGGAGTTTTGAGACAATGCAAAAATCTCATCTATAATAATAGAATAAATCTGAAACTGACATCAACTTTGAAATAACAGCATTCAGGCAGTTACAAATGTGGCACCCTAGAACACCAGTTAGTTGATGAATACCCACCTGTGTAAAAGCCAGTGGGCTCTATAACAGCTACATGTACACCCCATTTCTTCATTTCCTGTCGGAGTGTGTCGGTGAAGGCTACCAGGCCATATTTAGATACACTGTACGCACCGTTGCCCGCCATTGTTATTCTCCCTGTAAGAAATGTACACAACAACAGGTTCAAGTTTTGCTTGTTAAACTTAGTTTATGAGCAAATACTGAAAAACCATCTCCGTATGTTAGGATGATCTCAATCAAAACGTTTACAATAAATAAGTTTGGGATTCCATTTTCCCTGTACATCACTCAATACTTTAACAAGGAAACACTTAAATACATGTACATAGGCTTCTGCTGATTTAATTGGTCAATAGAACTTTTACTGTATTAATAACAATGATTTTATACTGTAAGTACAGCTTAATTTTCTCAATTCAATTTTTAGAGAAAGAATAATCATCTCTGGTAAATTTCAACACAAAATAAGCATGATGCAAAATAATAAACTTTTAGATATGTGTTTGAATACTTTAAGGAAAGTGTCTTTGATCAGGTTACAATAAACAATCAAATAAAAATTGTCTGCTTGTGTGATGAGCACTGTGATAGGCAAGAGTTAACTTGCAACAAACAATTTTGATTTATTGGTTTATTTAGCCCTTTAACACCTATGTAACTTTAGTAGACTCGACCATGCATTGATCTGGATGAGTCCATTATGGTCTACAGTGATGAAAGGGTTAATATCTAGATACACATACTAGAAGACCAAGTTGCTAGCGATTTCCCTTATTTATTGTGGTGCATCCAACCTCATTACAACAAACCATTTAATTTTTTCCTGACTTCTCATTATCCTACCTTTTACTGTTTTAATCACAAAAAAATTCTCTACCAACACTTAGGTACATGATTTTAATAAGCTGAACCAGTAACTGCAGTAATTGTGATATAACAATGAAAACCGACCAATGATGTTAAATTTTCATCACCTGACACACAGCGTAGCTGGGTTGCTGGTGTAGAATGTAGTTTATGAAAGAAAAAAGTTGTTCCACAATTTAGGGGCAAGACAGAATAGTTCAACCTTCCTCACTTGGCAAGATTATCAGGAAAATCTAAGGATGGACATTTATGAACCGATACCCCTGGGTTAAGATTTTATTTTTTTAATCCTGAAGTGGGGAAAAAAGTTATTGATCACCAGGCATACTAACCTAGAAGACTAGAAACATTAACAATTCTTCCTTTGGACTTTCGTATGAGGGGCAATAGAGCTTTAGTTAGACGAATCGTGCCAAACAGGTTGATATCTAAGATCTTGTGAAACAGGGCCTCTGATGTCATCTCAATCTCAGAGAAGTACCATACTCCAGCGTTGTTCACCAGTCCCCATAGTCCTACAAATCAAAAGTGATAAATGACAAGATGCCTGAAGGACTTGTGTAGGAGCTGAGTTGATATCATGAGAATTCAAGATCATCACACTTTGCTTTTAGATTATCACACTGTGTTTTTAGATTATCACACTGTGTTTTTAGATTATCACACTGTGCTTTTAGATTATCACACTGTGTTTTTAGATTATCACACTGAGTTTTTAGGTTATAACACTGTGTTTTTAGATTATCACACTGAGTTTTTAGATTATCACACTGTGTTTTTAGATTATCACACTGTGTTTAAAGGGTTTGTTGTGACAAAAGTTTTCTCATAGCTCTTACATGGATAAAATCTGGAGTCAACCTGTGATGGCCTCTCATATTATCCACATGCTTGCAATGAGAAAATTGTTTTCACAACAAACCCTGAAAACATACTGTGATAAACTGTTTATCATTCATATACCACTACCTTATATAATTCTCCATTCAAAATAAAGTCAACGAAATACCATATCTTCCATATGACTTCTAGGCTGAATGGTCATTGAGATCCTCAGTCTGTGACAAATGTAAACAAATAGAAGATTTCCACGGAGGAATACCATGAACATTGAAACGATACAGAAAGATATTTTTAAAACAACATTATTGCCACAGACTTCTCAAAATGCACATTTACGCTTAAAATAGTGTTGCTATCCTCACAATATTTTTACATAACTTTGTTATGATTTGTTTATGATGGACTGATGGAGTATTCTCATTCTTACAACCCATGATAATGAATTAATCATGCTATCAGTAGGTGGTATAAAATAGTATATATATAGCCGATAATTCAAAATACAATAAGGTTTTCACAAATTTATATGAAAGTTCATATTTTATCACATATACAGATGTATATAAAGTGATACAAATTTTAATATTAGAAACTGTTAACATTTCTACCTTGTAGTTTCTTAAACTTCTGGTGTAATCTCCTATGAAAGTACTAAAGACTCATTGTTAAGAATTTTTCTTTTTATAATATTTCTTTGTCCATAAGGATCATTTTTCTGACTTATAATATATATATATATATATATATATATCAATTATAGATACTATTTCTGTCTTTGAAGAGACAACATAATTTCTTGCTTATCGATATGACCTACAAAATATGGATAACACGTCTTCAAAATATATGTATGTATTGTTTGACCTGAGTTTCACCTACCATCTTCTCCTTCATGGACTTGTATGAAGTTAACAACCTCCTCCAACTCTTTAGCATTGGTAACATCCAACTGTAGAACACACACCCTGTTACAACAGTATCGGGTTATATCTCTTAAAATTATCCTGTAATGTCCTCAAAGATGACACATTCAATAACAAAATTAACGTAAATTGAAGGCAAATGTAAAACTGTATTCCATATCAAAGCAAGGGTCATCCTAATACAGCACATTGCCTTTTCATTTCAGTAATAAAATATTACATTTGATGTATATTGATATTTTTCCTCATTAGTTGCTGATTGGATTTTTTATGATAAAAAGGACTGGGGGTACAACTGCTAAAATTACCTGATGATGCTCTATGTCACATTGAGCGTAATTTGTGTAAACAGAAAGGAATGGTCTTCTTTAAGGTAATTTATAAATAAAATTAACAGTTTTATTACAACAATGGCCCAGTACCTTGTTTAAATTTACAGCATAACATTTTAGAATTTTTAACTTCTAAAGATAAAATTAAGGCACTAAGTGCAAGTAAAGATCATATACAATTGTTAAGTGAATGATTTAATTGTAGAATTTGTAGTCCCTTTGTATACATACCTTTCTGAACAGTTGTTGCGGATAGCTATAGCACCTGGTCCATCCGAGTTCAGACAAGTAGCATATACCCTCATACCTATACTGTCCAATTTCTTCACCAGAGCACTTCCAAATCCACTGTCACAACCTATTAATAGTATCATAGAACCGAAAAACATAAATAGAAAGCTCATATAATTTTGATATATATATATATACATTGGTGTTGCATGTTCAATAGATGAATCAACTAAATTTATTTCAGTTCATAGCACTATGATCACAGGTGATGTTACATGGTTCGGTTGCACTGCGCCATCTCTATATTTCTGGTGTTTGGCAGTCTACATCAATCGAAGTACACTATTGAATAGTTTTGAAACAAATCCTCAAATGACTCAAAGGTTCCAAATAAAATATATATAGAGCTATTTTATTTAGGACCTTTCTCTCCTTCATTTCCTGCCATTATGATCAGTTTGAACTGGTCAAAAGCATAAGAACACTCTCATATGTGTGCTATTTGTCAGTTGAATTTGACAGTTGAATATTGAATAATAATAAAAATTCTGCCAAAAGACAATTTTATTAACAATATGAACAGATACAATTTTCTTGACACTACCCGATTATAATTATCTCCCTTTCCAAATTATTGCTAAATTGCAATTGTGTTTCAATATTGAAGTATATCTTTAATCACCAATCTTTTGTCACCAATCATAAAAAAATCAAAATGAGAAGGTAAGCACCTTGTAATGTAGTTGTTTATCGAATAAACAGAGATCTATGGATGGACAGCTGGGCAGACGTGTACAGTAATTGTACATAACGTTACCTGGCCATGGCCCACTTATATTTTACTTTGTTATGGAGGCCAAGAGTATTATTATTAAAAACTGCTGTATCACTTATATAAGATATATATTGAACAAGTCTATTTGCTTATATTACAAATACAATTCAATTGCTCATATTACACAGGTATCGGAACACTGGCAAATTAAATCTGGTTATATAGGCATAAATGTCAAATATGACTACCGGTATACGTAAATAGGACGAGTGTAAACAAACAAGTCAATCGTGGTTGCAATTTCCTCATGCTCATTAAAAATTTGGTGGACAAACAGGTAAGTTGAATTAGTTGATCAATGTAAAACGAAAGGTTTTAATTTTATTGAATTCAATTTCTGGTGACTTTGTTGATTTTCATCTTTGCAATTTTTGGTGCATGTAATAGCATCTTTTATCCTCTGCATCCGATGGTTACACAGGAAAATTAACAATTTCTGTACCAAAACACAAAATATTTCACTCCCTCTCGACACATGAACAACCACTCACTGCATGTTATCATTCGATCCTACTCAGAAGTATAATCCTCTGAAAGCACATCTGAAGCGCAAATCTTTATCTTTGGGATGCTATCTTCCGGAAGACTTGACGCCATATTGAATAGACAAACGCTATAGTTGCATGCTAATTAATAAGGGACACAAGCTAGATGACAGGGAAAAAGGCAATGTTTGAAATTCACTAAATCAATTAAAATTCTGTTATCAGACTAAATCTTTTATTTGACCAATTCATCTGCTCGGTCAAAAAGTTTACTGATGTGCACTAGATAAATGTTACCATTAAGGTGTTGTTTATTTACATTTGTTAGTCATATTTGACTATATAGCAAAATCTGCCTAAGTAGCCAGATTTACCGGTGCTCCAGTACCTGTTACGTATACCAGGTTACAGTAATCTAACGACTGATGTCAAGAACATAAGGCAGCTATTTAACTGTTTTAAACCATTTTTCTGAGATTTTAGCTCTAATCACCAAAGTAAGTAAATGCTTAAGTCACGTAAAAATCCACCAAAAGGAATAATAAGGCAGCAATATTTATATAATAATGGCACTGATATCAGCGAAATATTACCTGTGATCAAAACTGCCTTGTTTCCCACTGGTAAATGACTCGCAGGAAGTACAGAATAGATTAGTAGACAGCAGGCGGCAAATGTCAAAACTCCTCCTGGGCCTTTGATAAAGAACTGACACAATGGTTCTCCGAGAAACAGGACGATCAAACTCAAAACAGATCTGAAACCAAACCTAAACTCGTGTGTCAAAAATTTGGATAAAACAGCCATTGCAAACACAACTGTCACGCTAGAATATAAGACTGCATAAAATATGATATCGTCGTCAATTTCGTTGAAATCCTCAGCAAGATCCATAGTTACTTGTGGCGATTCCGATAAGAAACCTGCTGCGATATCAACGAAATCAGTAAATACTTTAAGCATCAATACAGTAAGCCATCAACAGCAGCCGCCATTTTTTATCCAACTATTAAAGGTTGGATGTATCGCTACGTTTGATTGGAAAGTAAAACTGTGTCATATATAACAGATCATTTGATTGGACCACTTCTTTCTGCCTTATTTCATCCTATGCAATATGGCTGCGCCCATGAACATTGTGAAGATGATGACACAGCTGGTGATTTGTGTCAGTATAATCGGATATTTTGGAGTCTTGGTGAGTAAGGGTAGCTGTTTGTGTCATATTCGTATACAGCAGATGTTCTTGATGTCAAATTAACTGGATCAGTTCATATCGACAAAAGTAACACCTGAGCGATACACAGGTCTTCGGGAGGCTGAACCGAGATACACATGTAACAAGCCTTAGGTAACCAATTTCGGAGCCGGTAAGGCGAAAATTGCCGAGTAAACGGATAAGAGCAAAGCTTCTAAAATCTAAATATGAGAAATGGTTCTTCATATGGATGGTACCACTATGGACTTATCTGATTCCGCGGTACCACTTACTATTAATTTACAGAAACAATTTTATTGCTGAAAAAAATAATGAAAAAAACACGCTTTTAAAACAAGCCGAGGATCAGGTAAATCAGGTAAAAACTTTTGGAACAAAACAGGACACCATTCTTTCAATACAAAGAGATACTTTTGTACTCAAAGTTGAAGAAATTCAATGAGCAAAAAAAATATTGTGAAAATAGATATAAACCTCATAACAGAAAATGTTTGTGTGAGAATTGGCTATTCTGTTTAGAGCCATTCATATAATTATCTGTTTTTCTGGTACAGAATGATTGAACAAAGTTCACCATTATTTTTGGAAATACATATTAGTTATTACAAAACAAATTCAGTAATATGACCTGTTTCCATTGCTTTCATTTTATGAAATCCAATTTTACACTCATAGTTTTTGATTTTGTCAAATTTCTACAGGGTGATGATTTCTATGATGGACAGAGGACCTTCGATGTTGAACACTGCTTGGACATTGGTAAGCTATACAACTAAACTCCCATTATAGAAATAATTTTGTTAAAATAGTTTAAGCCCATCCTATCTAGAAAATAAATGTATGTTGTTCAAACTGAAAAATAACAATTTTACATATATTCCTAATAAGGTATGGACGAAAAAAGTTTCATTATATGTATGTATGTTGATATGGATACCTATACTCATGATAGACTATTAGACTACATCATGGGTTGTTCTCATGACACATGATAGCTACATAGGATAGACTAGTCTACATTAGTCTAGAATGTGAGGTATTCCCAATAACTCTTTAACATAGAGTATATTAATCTATACCCTGATCACCAATGTTCAAAATTGAATCAAGCTCAGAATCACAGATATAGGTATCCCCATACTTATAATACATGATAAAAAAAAATCTCTGACCTAGGGTTTTCCTTTATAACTACATATGGTTAATACTAGTCTACACCCTTAGCTATCCCCATACCTACACAGGACAGAATTATATATATATACACCCTGTGATATTCTTTATACATTTATATACGTGAATCTAAAAATCTACATCCTTGGGTATTCCAATGCTACCATGGCCATTGGACAGAATATTAGTATACACACACTAGGGTACCCCCCTATACCTATATAGAGGACAGACACTATTATTCTACACCCTGGGATATCCCCATACCTACATAGGATAGACTATGTTAGTGAACATACACCCTGGGGTATCCCCATATCTACATATAGGATAGACTATGTTAGTGTACAACTGTATACATACACCCTGGGGTATCCCCATATCTACATAAGATAGACTATGTTAGTGTACAACTGTACATACACCCTGGGGTATCCCCATATCTACATAAGATAGACTATGTTAGTGTACAACTGTA
>NW_018405139.1:78868-79081 GCF_002113885.1 Mizuhopecten yessoensis
TATCCCCATATCTACATAGGATAGACTATGTTAGTGTACAACTGTACATACACCCTGGGGTATCCCCATATCTACATAGGATAGACTATGTTAGTGTACAACTGTACATACACCCTGGGATATCCCCATATCTACATAAGTTAGACTATGTTAGTGTACAGCTATACATACACCCTGGGGTATCCCCATATCTACATAGGATAGACTATGTTA
>NW_018405139.1:80813-99080 GCF_002113885.1 Mizuhopecten yessoensis
TAGGATAGACTATATTTAAATTATTAGTCTACACCCTGGGGTATCACATAGGATAGACTATGTAAGTGTTCATACACCATGGGGTATCCCCATATCTACATAAGATAGACTATGTTAGTGTGCATACACCCTGGGGTGTCCCCATATCTACACAGGACATACGACCTGGGTATCCCCATACCTACGTAGGATAGACTATATTTAAATTATTAGTCTACACCCTGGGGTATCACATAGGATAGATTATATTAGTGTTCATACACCATGGAGTATCCCCATATCTACACAGGACATACGACCTGGGTATCCCCATACCTACATAGGATAGACTATATTTAAATTATTAGTCTACACCCTTGGGTTTCTCCGTACCTGTATAGGATAGACTCTATTAGTCTACTTCCCAAATTGAAATGATGTCACAAATTAGATTGAGATGTCTAATTTTAGAATGTCAACTAGCAAGATTCAGAAATCTTTTAAACCTTATATGTACTTCTAAGTTTGGATTTTTTCTTAAATGTGATGTCTGAACTTAGGGTTAATTGTAACTTACCATATATGAGAAGGCTATAGCATGGCTTCATCAGTTGTAATTTATATCCTTCAGTCTTATTGTTTAGTGTAAAATTCAGGTGACATAGAATGTTATTAACAAAATAATTTCACGAAAAAGGGGGTACTTTTATATGGTGAAAAATGTATTTGTTTTATAAGGTCACTTTTATTCACAAATTATTATTTATTTATTTTTTTCAGACCAAGCAGTGCCTGTGTTTACAAAGCGAGGCACAGTAGTAGTGAAGTCTGTGAAAAACAACCGAGCATTCCTCTCCGAACCAGTCAACCTGTCAACAGATGATAAGAGAATGCTAAAGGTAAGTGTGATACGATTACCTACACACTGATCATAATACATAATACATACACTGATACCCTGATTTATGGTGTCCAGGAACATTACAGAAATTTAATTAACACCAATTTTTTTAATTGATTTAAAAAAAAATGATCTTGTGTATGTCTTTTAGCTAAGGAAAGGTTTAAGGATTGTAAACTGAAAACCATGTGTTTGGATTTGAAGAAACTGGGCATTGTAGCATCCCAATTCTTCTGCTAAAAATATCAATTCTTTATCAGGTAAGCAAGAGTTGTGTCCCCTACAATAACATGTGATTCTCTCCTTCTATTCATTTCTACACTAAGGATATCAGACTGTTAGTCAGAAGTTGAATTTGTTATCACAAAGTCAGTTTTGGTTTATAGTTTCGGTTTAGAACTGGTTTGGCTTTGGTTTCAAAACTGGTTTTGGTTTTACTACTGTTCAAACAATTATCTGGTTTAACATGAAACATGGCTTTAAAACAAATGTGTGGCTGTTCAGCACTAATACTTTAAATGTTTCTCAATAATGGCGATGATATCCCCGCACTTAAGAAGCAGCCGTGATTACATACTACTATCGGTAGAAAACTGTTGAAATGACTGTCATAAAAAAATGTGTACAATCTACTAATGGAAACAAAAAATAGCAACATAAAATTGTATTTTGTCAAATTAATTATCGAAACCATTTTTTCAAGATTGCACATTTTTTGTATTGATTTTTCAATATGTCAACTTCATAAGATTCATATAATTCAATAAATGTATTCATTTAGTTATAATAGAAATGTCTGCGCAGCAGAGATGGCCGTTTAATCGGTTGATCTCTTGAAAAATTCCTCTGCATTCGCTACGTTCTACCATCACTCTTTCTATCGTCGCCATCATTGATTGGGAAACCAATAACAAAACCACAACCGGGTGCAGTTTAATCAGTTTTCCGAACAGGTTTTGGTTCGCCTTTAACAAATGAAAAACCAGTTTCAGTTTAAAAGTAGTTTTACACTGGTTTTCATAAAAAAGAAGAAAGTTTACAAAACCAGTTCGAAACTTAAACTCATTTTGTGATAACAAATTCGCCCAGAGTCTTAAACATTACAAACTGCTGTCAGAAAATGGTTGTTCCGATGATGACTTGTAGGTGTTTTCTGATTTGATTTTTCTGATTTACTTTTAGAATCTGATGAGGGCAAATGACATCTACCGGGTGCGTATGCAAGTGAGGAGTACCGGTAACCCAGACGAAGATTACGTCTACTCCTTCACACAAGCAGTAAGTATCTTTACAACAAAAGAGGAAAAAAAATAGAATCAGACTGTGATTAACTCTTCAACCTCTATGTAACTTTAATAAACTCTACCATGCATTTGATCTGGAAAAGTCCATTATGGTCTATAGTGGTGAAAGGGTTAAAACCTGGGACTTCTAGACTCTAAACAGACACTCTTACCGATTAATCTGTCTGGTCGTGGTGATTGCCCCAGGTTAGTTTCGTTACATTCCTCCCTCCTTTTTCTAAGTCTTCATCCTGGAAGACAACTCTTTTCACAACCCAGGTTCTGCTATACCCTTACCAACATTCACCCAGCACTTAAAAGAAGGGTTGATCATGTACACAACTGTAACAGGAGAGGCAAAAAGCATGGCTAGACTGAGATTCAAACCTGGAATCTCTGCTCAGGCACAGCTGTAACAGGAGAGGCAAAAAGCATGGCTAGACTGAGATTCAAACCTAGGACCTCTGAACTCCTAGACAGATGCTCCTTGCCAGCCTTTGGTGATCTACCCAGTCCAGTGCCATTACATCTCTACACAAGCTGTTAGTCTGGCCTTCTTATAACACTCCACATATATATAGGCTGATTTAGTATTGCCACATTTCTCTTTACTCCAATTGTAGTAGACTGGACCAGAAATTTATAACAGTTCAATCAAATTATCCAGATAACAGATTTTTTGCACTGTAATCAAATAACTGAATGAAGACATAAAAATTGGAGGATTGTGTATGCTACATACATTTCTATTTTGAATTAAGCATTGTTTCTGAAATGAAGTTGGTTTGATATTCTGATAGTATGAGTATTCTAATTATAAAATTAACCCATTGATAATGCACACATGTTATTTATTTGTTCATTTGTTATTCCAATGTAGGATTAAATATGTTATTTAAGTTTGGTTTTATTGAGCATGTGTTATATCATGTATAATATATATAGTTTTGAATCCTTTGTTGGAATATGTAATGGTATGTTATATTATTTTGACTTCATTAACTCTTTCACCACTGTAAACCATAATGGACTCATCCAGATCAATGCGTGGTAGAGTCTACTAAAGTTACATAGGGGTGAAAGGGTTAATAAAGTATGACATGGCACATATTTTATTGAATTACCTGTCGTTTATTTATTAAGTATGAGATTACGTAGGTTACGAAAGTGTTGTTTTTTATTCAGTGCGGGATTTATGAGTCACAGTTGACTGATCATCTGTGGATCCATTTTGACCAAGCAGGGGAGGTAATCGGGTTTTCCATATCCACTGATCCGGCCCAGTGTCTGGGTACCAATATGGACCATGCTGACTTGACTCGTTGGAATACCACAGTAGACATATCACAGACAGTCTTAGGACCAGCGTAAGTAGTAGGCATATATGCTAGCTCTGTACCCCAGAATTTCTTGTTTATACAGAAAGATATGTGTTTGAAGTAATAAATAATAAAGCTAGTTTCATATAAAAATGCTTACATTTTGTAATAATGTAAGGTATGTCAAGCACCTTTGTTAGTTCACCTGTTCCAAAGGACCAAGGTGACCTCATGCTATACCGTGGCGTCCTTCGTACGTCATCAGTCCATTTGTCTCTCCCTCTGTCAAAAATTTCTGAAAACAACTTCTTCTTAACTGCTGATTTGAATTTGACCAAATTTAGTTGGGAGCATACCTAGGTAGTGTTTGGTTCAAAATTGTACAAATGAAGGGGCTTACCCCATGAGGGGTTGAGGGGTGCAGGGCCAAAAATGAGTAATTTTGCCATATTGCTTTAAGCAGCATTTCCCCTGGAACTAAGCAATGGATATCAACCATAGGGGAACAAGGATCCTTAAAGTGGCACTTTTGAGAACATTTCAGAAAGTGTTATTTATATCATTTATATCATATATATATATATATTATAAAATATTAGAAGTTTGTATCACTGACTTCCATGGTAATTTGTCGCCTACAGACCAGACACCCAGAGTTATACAGAGAAGATTAAGAGGGAGGAATCGGAGAAAAGCAGAGGATCACAGAGTGACAATCGCTCCTTCTTCGCAAAATATGTAAGTACATTATTTTTTACATTGATATTATCATGTATTTTCTTGCTTGCGTTTTGTCCCATACTAGATAACAGTTGACCAAATGTTGTCTACTGTTGCTGTCCTGTAACAGCTTGAAAAGAACCGGACACCATAATGGATTGATATTTCTCCAACACTTCAAAGTCAATTCCTGTTTTTGCTATGGAAAAGATTTATTAATCCGTCTTCACCTACCAAGTGAAGTATGGCTGACACATGCTACTATTCTTAAAACAAGTGTGACATCACTGTATGCAGTGTAACTAGGGTTGTCACACTCTCCATGTACCCTTGATGACGGCACTGCTTGTTTGGTTCAGCATTACAACTTATTTTTAGTGCAGTAATCTGTTGGAGAAAATGATCAACTTAAGGGTATATTTTGTTAAGTTTAGCCCGAGGCTTCAGTGTTAAACTTCAAAAAATCTTACCCAGTGTTGAGATTTCTGTGTTGACATCACACAAGAGTGATAAAGTCTATTAATGTATTTGGTAGTGCATCAAGTATATAATCTTATGCCATCTTTCATGACCTAATGAGGACCATTCAAAAGCAAGTTTGACCCAATGTACAATATACCAAGCCTTGACTTATCAAAGGTAAATTTAACATGTCTTAATGTACAGGCACTGTTTTAATGCACTGGAAAGCCCTTGATGTCACCAGATTGATCTAAGGCTAACTAATGAGTGTTGTACGCATTAATGAGTGTTGTATGAATCAATATTAACATTGTGTTGCAGTCCCTCTAGATAACAGTACTAAGTAAAAATGTTGTTATGATTCAATAAAAGCAAGTGTGAAGTAATATTAACAGTACCACATGTACCATAATAAGACCTCACCTCTGACCTCACTATGTAAAATTTTAAAAACATGAAAATACATTTTATTAAAAAAAAAAAAATCTGTGTTAACAACTATTAACTGATCAACAAGAAATTAATTAACTAAGGGTGCTGAACAAAAATCCACAGCACACTGTCTCCGTGCCACGGTAATACAGGCAATGTATGACTGGTTTTGAGTCAAGGCACATCATGTTTATGTCGGGCCACCGAAGTGAGTCTGCTATTAGATCCTATAACAGGTCATTTTCAACAGAACAGGGAAAAATCCCTATCCTCTATAACAGTAGCGTCTGTTGCAAGTGGCGAAGCAGGTCAAATCTTCCTGGCTTGTCGGCCAGTCCCCTCAGCGACAGTAACACATGCTGAATGCACAAACGATGAGCTAGTCCCGTTGTCACAGGCGGTCGATACAAGAATTCAGTCAACAGCGTCTTTTAGATTTTATCTAATTTTTTTAAGAAACTTCATTTCGATTTATCCAGCTCTTTGACATTCCAACCGCATCGTGACCTGATGAGCTTAGCCGCTGCACAACCGTTGTTTATCGGTCAGCTACCTTCGCGAACACCGACTGACTTGTTGTAACTAAAATATTTTACTGGGTATTTTTGTTTCAAATTAAGGTCTATTGTTAATTTTAAAGATAACAATGCAAATGCTTTTAAACATGCTGGTATGTAAATTAAATGATTTAACATGTGCAAAGTGGAACTATTTGTTTATTGCTCAACTGTGTATTTCGTCACCATTGGCAACCCATCATCTTTCCCGCGAAAAAGGTTGTTTTCAGGACAGCGTATTTCTTTTTCACGTGAAAAAAAACTACTTTTTCTTAATTTCAAATAATGAAAGTGAGTGTAATAGAACGTAATAGAAGACAATGGTATTGTCAAAAGGACTCTTTCAAACAAAAATCTCTAATTCATACAACAGTTATTTAAGGTTTGAAATGCATCTTTTTAACATTTATGAGGGTATGCCACACATTTCCGTTTAAACATATTCTCCAAGATGCACGAAATGTTAAAAAGATTGTTGTTTGAAAGAGTCCTGTTGACAAACCATATTCAGTATAATGTATGGTTGCTAAAATTCACCAGAGTTTTGATTCCCCTAATTTTGCAAATGCATCAAAATTAACAAAATTTTGTACCTCATGAACTTTTGAAATGTGGACAGAATAGATGCTACTAGGTCTATATATGAAATTTTACAGTTGAAATTAGAATTACAAATCTACAGAATAATTTCAACTTCTTACTT
This sequence comes from Mizuhopecten yessoensis, assembly GCF_002113885.1. Classification (NCBI taxonomy): domain Eukaryota; kingdom Metazoa; phylum Mollusca; class Bivalvia; order Pectinida; family Pectinidae; genus Mizuhopecten; species Mizuhopecten yessoensis. Next base: position 87,170 of record NW_018405139.1, read on the forward strand.
AAATGAAATGTCAAAACCTAAATTCTCCCTTTACATAAAATCTGAACAACAGGTTCAACTTATTACATCGCCCGAAACCAAACCAATAAACCAAATTAGAGCTGAAGGTCGGACTTGGAGTCCCCTACCTTATGCTGACCACATTCAGTCTAACAAAACATGTGCAGTAGGTCCTAGCTGATGGCTTTTTAAATTTGACTCTAAAGTCTACAATGGTCCCTACCAACATTTTTTTCAGGCATAATTGTTACATCTTCGATCAATCATGTATTTTATAAACATTGACGGTCACCTGGACATGATATGTGATAAATCCTTGGCGATTAAAAAAACGTTTAATATTGTGTGTTAGTAAATATGTGGATTGTGGCCCAAGTTCCCGACACATGGTGCCAGAAACCAGTTCACTATTACCATTATTGTCATAACCCCAAGTTACCCGTTGCTACAGACTCTACCCCAGATCATAACAAACTAATGAGTATATTTAGTTGACAAGGCTATTATATGGAAGACAACTCAGCACACAACACATAACTTTGGATTTAATTAGAACTCAAAAGTATTTGAAAAATGTTCCAAAAAAGACTTACAGAAACTGATTTGCAAAAAAAGTCCATGTAGGTTTGTAACAATTGACTGGGTGAGACATGGGCCAAAGAATGCCTGTATTGTCCATGTAGGTTTGTAACAATTGACTGGGTGAGACATGGGCCAAAGAATGCCTGTATTGTCCATGTAGGTTTGTAAAAATTGACTGGGTGAGACATGGGCCCACAAATGCCTGTATTGTCCATATAAGTTTGTAAAACTTGACTGGGTTAGACATGGGCCAAAGAATGCCTGTATTGTCCATGTATGTTTGTAACAATTGACTAAGTGAGACATCGGCCCACAAACGCCTGTATTGTCCATGTAGGTTTGTAAAAATTGACTGGTTGAGACATGGGCCCACAAACACCTGTATAGTCCATGTAGGTTTGGAAAAATTGACTGGGTGAGACATGTGCCAAAAAAATGCCTGTATTGTCCATGTAGGTTTGTACAATTGACTGGGTGAGACATGGGCCCACAAACGCCTGTATTGTCCATGTAGGTTTGTACAATTGACTGGGTGGGACATGGGCCCACAAACGCCTGTATTGTCCATGTAGGTTTGTACAATTGACTGGGCAAGACATAGGCATACAGAAGGCTGTGTTGTCTATATAGGTTTGTGAAAAATTTGATTGGGTAAGACATTAGCATACAGAAGGCTGTGTTGTCCATAGAGGTTTGTGAAAATTGACTGGGTGAGACATTAGCATACAGAAGGCTGTGTTGTCCTTATAAGTTTTTGAAAATTGACTGGGTGAGACATTAGCATACAGAAGGCTGTGTTGTCTTAATAGGTTTGTGAAAATTGACTGGGTGAGACATTAGCATACAGAATGCTGTATTGCCCTTATAGGTTTGTGAAAATTGACTGGGCGAGACATTAGCATACAGAAGGCTGTGTTGTCCTTATAATTTTTTGAAAATTGACTGGGTGAGACATTAGCATACAGAAGGCCGTATTGCCCTTATAGGTTTGTGATAATTGACTTGGTGAGACATTAGCATACAGAAAGCTGTGTTGTCTATATAGGTTTGTGAAAAAATTGATTGGGTAAGACATTAGCATACAGAAGGCTGTGTTGTCCTTACAAGTTTTTGAAAATTGACTGGGTGAGACATTAGCATACCGAATGCTTTGTTGTCCTTATAGGTTTGTGAAAATTGACTGGGTGCGACATTAGCATACAGAAGGCTGTATTGCCCTTTTAGGTTTGTGATAATTGACTGGGTGAGACATTAGCATACAGAACGCTGTGTTGTCCTAAAAGGTTTGTGATAATTGACTGGGTGAGACATTAGAATACAGAAGGCTGTATTGTCCTTATAAGTTTGTGAAAATTGACTGGGGGAGACATTGTCATACAGAAGGCTGTATTGCCCTTATAGATTTGTGATAATTGACTTGGTGAGACATTAGCATACAGAAAGCTGTGTTGTCTATATAGGTTTGTGAAAAAATTGATTGGGTAAGACATTAGCATACAGAAGGCTGTGTTGTCAATAGAGGTTTGTGAAAATTGACTGGGTGAGACATTAGCATACACAAGGCTGTGTTGTCCTTATAGGTTTGTGAAAATTGACTGGGGGAGACATTAGCATACAGAAGGCTGTGTTGTCTTAATAGGTTTCTGAAAATTGACTGGGTGAGACATTAGCTGTGTTGTCCATAGAGGTTTGTGAAAATTGACTGGGTGATACATTAGCATACAGAAGGCTGTGTTGTCCTTATAATTTTTTGAAAATTGACTGGGTGAGACATTAGCATAGAGAAGGCTGTGTTGTCTTAATAGGTTTGTGAAAATTGACTGGGTGAGACATTATCATACAGAAGGCTGTATTGCCCTTATAGGTTTGTGAAAATTGACTGGGCGAGACATTAGCATACAGAAGGCTGTATTGCCCTTATAGGTTTGTGATAATTGTCTGGGTGAGACATTAGCATACAGAAGGCTGTGTTGTCTTTATAGGTTTGTGAAAATTGACTGGGTGAGACATTATCATACAGAAGGCTGTATTGCCCTTATAGGTTTGTGAAAATTGACTGGGCGAGACATTAGCATACAGAAGGCTGTGTTGTCCTTATAATTTTTTGAAAATTGACTGGGTGAGACATTAGCATACAGAACGCTGTGTTGTCCTAAAAGGTTTGTGATAATTGACTGGGTGAGACATTAGCATACCGAATGCTTTGTTGTCCTTATAGGTTTGTGAAAATTGACTGGGTGCGACATTAGCATACAGAAGGCTGTATTGCCCTTATAGGTTTGTGAAAATTGACTGGGAGACATTAGCATACAGAAGGCTGTATTGCCCTTTTAGGTTTGTGATAATTGACTGGGTGAGACATTAGCATACAGAAGGCTGTATTGTCCTTATAAGTTTGTGAAAATTGACTGGGTGAGACATTGTCATACAGAAGGCTGTATTGCCCTTATAGATTTGTGATAATTGACTTGGTGAGACATTAGCATACAGAACGCTGTGTTGTCCTAAAAGGTTTGTGATAATTGACTGGGTGAGACATTAGCATACAGAATGCTGTATTGCCCTTATAGGTTTGTGAAAATTGACTGGGTGAGACATTAGCATACAGAATGCTGTGTTGTCCTAATAGGTTTGTGATAATTGACTGGGTGAGACATTAGCATACACAAGGCTGTGTTGTCCTTATAGGTTTGTGAAAATTGACTGGGTGAGACATTAGCATACAGAACGCTGTGTTTTCCATAGAGGTTTGTGAAAATTGACTGGGTGAGACATGTCAGCATACATAAGGCTGTGTTGTCCATATAGGTTTGTGCAAAATGACTGGGCGAGACATAGGCATACAGAAGGCTGTGTGGTCTATAGGTTTGTGAAAATTGACTGGGTGAGACATTAGCATACAGAATGCTGTGTTGTCCTTATAGGTTTGTGAAAATTGACTGGGTGCGACATTAGCATACAGAAGGCTGTATTGCCCGTATAGGTTTGTGATAATTGACTGGGTGAGACATTAGCATACACAATGCTGTGTTGTCCTTATAGGTTTCTGAAAATTGACTGGGTGAGACATTAGCATACAGAATGCTGAGTTGTCCTAATAGGTTTGTGATAATTGACTGGGTGAGACATTAGCATACAGAATGCCGTATTGCCCTTATAGGTTTGTGAAAATTGACTGGGTGAGCCATTAGCATACAGAATGCTGTGTTGTCCTAATAGGTTTGTGATAATTGACTGGCTGAGACATTAGCATACACAAGGCTGTGTTGTCCTTATAGGTTTGTGAAAATAGGTTTGTGATAATTGACTGGGTGAGACATTAGCATACACAAGGCTGTGTTGTCCTTATAGGTTTCTGAAAATTGACTGGGTGAGACATTAGCATACAGAACGCTGTGTTTTCCATAGAGGTTTGTGAAAATTGACTGGGTGAGACATGTCAGCATACATAAGGCTGTGTTGTCCATATAGGTTTGTGCAAAATGACTGGGCGAGACATAGGCATACAGAAGGCTGTGTGGTCTATAGGTTTGTGAAAATTGACTGGGTGAGACATTAGCATACAGAATGCTGAGTTGTCCTAATAGGTTTGTGATAATTGACTGGGTGAGACATTAGCATACAGAATGATGTGTTGTCCTAATAGGTTTGTGATAATTGACTGGCTGAGACATTAGCATACACAAGGCTGTGTTGTCCTTATAGGTTTGTGAAAATAGGTTTGTGATAATTGACTGGGTGAGACATTAGCATACAGAATGCTGTGTTGTCCTTATAGGTTTGTGAAAATTGACTGGGTGCGACATTAGCATACAGAAGGCTGTATTGCCCGTATAGGTTTGTGATAATTGACTGGGTGAGACATAAGCATACAGAAGGCTGTATTGCCCTTATAGGTTTGTGAAAATTGACTGGGTGAGCCATTAGCATACAGAATGCTGTGTTGTCCTAATAGGTTTGTGATAATTAACTGGGTGAGACATTAGCATACACAAGGCTGTGTTGTCCTTATAGGTTTGTGAAAATTGACTGAGTCATTAGTTACCATTTTTAAATTGATGAAACACCATGAAGCATCTGTTCAACCAATCAGTAAAATAGTTTGTTTGAAATTGTCGGGAATGATCGGGAAAACCTATCCCTGTAGAATTAAAATAATTTAGAGTGTTTTATTCTGCAGTGCTATTTCAGAGAGTTTTGAGATTGAAAAAACATTTTCAATTAAATTCAAATGATAATACCTTTAAAATGTTAGATTTTGTGTTGACACATAGGTACATTACTTTTGTCTCAATCTGCTCTATGTTTACAGATCAATATAACTGTTAATAGCCCAAAGCTGTTGGGATACTTTGTGTTATTAACAATCATGTTTACCAAAAGCTTGTGATTTCTTTTCATGATATACAGTAATTGTTGATGTAATATATAGTTGTTTATGTTCCAACAACAATTACAGCTTATTGATAGAATCACATGCACGTCATAACTGATTCACTGACTGTCGAAAGGAAATCCTTTTTTTATATTAACAGCTAGGCTGTTTACCTTGGGTCATGTAGAGGACCACACAGTTTGTACTATCTGAGACTTTCATCTTGATTTGTGGAAATTTAAAGGTCATTAATATTTATGAGACACTGCCAGTGCCTCTTGTAGGAAGGAATCAGAAGGAATTCTGAGCCTGGTGTTTAATACAAGTATGAACAGATAGGCTTGGAATGTTTATAAGTCTGTAAACAGTAACGTCACTTTATAGGAGCAATGATAATAGTTCTCGTGGTCTTTAGTTCACCTTTTAATGGGTAGTCTGTTACAGGAAATAGACTGCCTATTACTAACATAGGATACAATAATACCCCTCTACGATCACTCTCTCAGTGCCCCGGATCTTGATGATAAAGTTTACAGTGGTATATTTGAAGTAAATGCTATCTCCATTTCACTATCTCATTTTACATGTATATGTAGGAGACGAGCCTATATGTACCGGATGTCAGCCACATGACATCACGTTCCACCACATCACGTTCACATCTATTTCACAACCGTCATTAGCTGACCCTGGCGTGTCCTTACATGCTATGACACTGACATCAGTTCCTGTACAGACCATCCATCACCCGACCTTTTAAACTTGCTCCTCATCAAACTCTTTTATCCATTGTCTTGCAGTTGTTGACATGAATATATTGACATGCAATACCAGGCTGTCACGAATCGCTTCATATCACGAGTACCAGACTCTGGTTGTAACCTTATGACCATGATTCATATATTTATGTTCATTTTTATTCAAAATAATGTCAAAGACATATATTCAAAGATATTTGAAACAAATGGCTGAAGAAAATAAATCACATTGATTACCTTTAAGGTCAAATGCTATGTAGGTCGGATGAGTACTAGCTTTCTGAAGGAATACGTGAGCTTTGTCATGAAACATTGTCAATCAATTGTCCTTTGTCAACTTTTACCTTGTTCTAGTAATGTGTATATTGATAAAGAGGAAGCTGTGACGGCTATAGCACCACATGGGAAAAGGTGATGTAATCATGTTACATTGGTTTCAACTCCTTGCAAAAAAAAATGTCATACATGTTTTTAAGTGCTTGCAGGTAACTGTCCAGACTAAGTTCTAAGCTGTTTAATATATTTTGGTGAAACATAGATGATACTTGTATCGCACACAAAAAGTGTGCAGAGCATGGTTTTGGGTCACCACGGTCACGTTATCTCCAGGTCAAAGGTCAATGGTCAAATTAAGTGCAAACTTCTCAGAAAATTGTTGTAACTTTTAAATCATTACAAATATCTTTATGAAACTTGAAGTACATATGATATACCTACTTCGCCCTCAGAAGGTGTACTGTGTAATATAAATAGGTCACTGTGACTTACTTCGAGATTAAAGGTCAAGTAAGTGCACATTTTCAACGAAGTCTTGCCAGACTGTAAATTCTAATCTGTTGAAGATATATTGATGACCGGTAAATGATACCTGCATCACATACAGAAAGTAGGCAGAGCATGGTATTTAGTCACCTTAATTACCTGGTAACTTTTAGCTCTAGGTTAAATGTCAAATAAATGCAAAATTTTCTGTAATTGTCAACTTTTAAACCATATGAGATATTTTGAAACATGAAGTATACCAGTATTTTTTCCACCATTTAAATATTGTCATGTTTCCAGTAATGGTCAATGATGTTTAAAGTATATCGAAACAGAAATATGATTTATCAAACTAGCCCTACTGGGGAAAACTGGTACAGGAGTCCTTAATTGTAAGTATCCCCTATACCAATTCTATATGATAAAATTCTATTGTCATTGTCTTAATTTTAAAAAATCATTACAAAACTAGATAATTCATTTCCATTTTTATTTCAGTTAGCAGTTGTTTAAAATAAATAATTCAATGATTGAATATCGACTTTGATGATCTGAGCAGTATTTTAAGTCGATGATTACATTAACAGCCATAGATACCTGATAGCATAAGTCACTTTGGTTCTGTATCTCTGTGTCCATTTGAGAGAAATCGTAAAGGCTCCATATTAATCTGGTTCTCAATATCAAAGTACTTAGAATCAGTGCTTCCACTCGCAATTGTCACGTTCCTCTGGTGTCGATTCTCCATGGTCCTTTCTTTTGAATGATAACTGGCCCAGCTTATTGAGCGCTTCTGTGTTTTTTTACAGCAAAATGTTTCCTTGTAAGTGACACAGAACTTTTTACTGAGTGCCATATATATCAGAAAGTTTACGGAGGAGTTCAGCGTCTCTAAAAAGTAGGTTATATAGGAAACACATTCTTTTAAATTCCTTGCCTTTCCAAATTTGGAATATTCTGTCCATATGTGGGTGGCAGTACTATTCAATGCACCAGGCAAGATGCAGGCAGCAAATAGAAATGTGACTATCATCAGCATTATTGTGATGTGCGACTGCTCTCCCGATCCATGTTTATACTGCACAGAGGAATTTGAAGTCATACTTTGACGCCGTGTCCATGTTTTTTTAACCACATAAATGATTAAAGAGTTTAGAACAAGTAGCACAAATATAGGCAAAAACCTGAACAGGATATTCATAAGAATTCCATAGACGTCAAAGAAATCTATGTTGGTACCAAGGTCTGATTTCAGCAATATAGAGTAGGTCTTATTCCTTTTGGTTTTCTCTATGACTTTGTATTTTAATGCGTAAGGTAAAAACAGGATGATTGTGAAAATACAGATGAGAAATATCCCAATAAGTGTATGTTTCTTACTACAGAAGCGCTTTGCTTTCATGGGAAAATGTACCGCTATGAACCGTTCCATACTCAGTAATGCCGTTAGCCATGACGTGATCCGAGCAGTTACCAAACTTCCATAGGCTCCGAACAAGGGGTACATTATATTCCGAACATTTTTTCCTTTGAAGGGGTTCAGGTATATCTGTATGTTGATCCCGGAAAAGAGCAAGCTATGCATTAGAAACAGGAGATCAGACACTGACAAAGCCGCCAAAATGAAATTGGTTGCACTTCTCATTCGTTGTTGAAATAGCACCACTAAGCTCAAAATATTTCCAATCGCTCCAAAAAGAGAAAGCAAAGGTATAATAATCATTCCAAATGCAAACTTTAAAGACCGTAAACTGTCCTGTGAGATGAACTCGTCCGTTGCAGGCATCCTCATTGGCGGAGGGATCACTGAAATATTAGTTCCGTTGGACATGCTGAAGGAGTGATTCTCGTGGTCCTCAGTACCGCTGTGTAATCCAAAAATTGCACTTATCATGTGCACGATTACTGGGACTTGGAATCTTTTTTTTGTTTCCATGTCTGAAGAGTGATCATGCCTTGGTGAGCAGAATAACTATCAGTATCCTGACATACAGACGGCAGAGAGTCTATTCTGGACCAACGCATTCTCGTCAAAGCGAACAAATTCTGCATGATTTCCATTTATATATACATTCTCCGGAGGAAATCTGATAGTGTTTTTGTCAGAAGAAATTATGCTAATAACCGGTTCTTTAGATCACCATGGTAACAACATCAATAACTTATAACGGTGACTTCTATGACAGGTTTTTCCATCATTAAAACATTGTCATGTGTCCAGTAATGTTAAATGACGTTCACGGCATATCATTACAAGTCTTTGCCAGAAAGTTCGGTCTTTTGAATGATGATAAAATGCGATGTGTGGCCGTGCTCCCACTCACAGTCTATACATCTAGATCTGTTGTTAGGAAGTGGATACTTCTAATGATGACGTCTTGGTTTTTTGTTTGATGTCCAATTTACGTAGACAAATAATCAAATTGATGGATCTGGACTCTCCTTACATCATCCTCAACTGTGCACTGGTTTTCATAATTCCATTTAGTCACTTGGTGTTTTATTGAACCACATGTAAAAGCTATAGCTGGCCATCATTTCTCCACAAAATCTATGAATGCTTCGGTGCTCATTTTTATCCATTCAAATATAAAGTAGCGATTTTATCTTAAAATGAAATAAACATATTGAGAAATACTTCCACTTTGTATCAAACTGTAAAATCAGTGGATGTATTAAGATGTTCAGCTTGAAAACTATAAACACTTTTCTGATCCCACTAGTCTGGTTCAGTGAAAGCGTACATTCTGATTATGTCCTGTTACCTTGGTAACTGAATTGAAAGGCATCATGAATAACAAAATGTTCCCAGAAATGAATCCACTTACGTCTGAATATTTTGTGGTTGTCCAATCACGTTTGTCTCGGTTACAGAGGCGAGGACGAGGTTGGTGGAGCTAGGCCGTTGATCTGTATTGATAGCTGCCTTACTGCTCCAACACAGGGCTCACAGGCAGCAGGCTCGACTGTGGTAACAAACAACCCACTATGCTACACATTAAATGCAGATCACTTTAGACATCAATTGTGTCTCTCAGTAAATGGACATATCGATGGCAGTAAAGTAATGTAAAGGTCAACAAAGTTTCATTTAATGGTTGAAATTTGTTTTTATACAACATCAAACAAATTCAGGTTTTCTCTCTTGCTCTATTTATTGGACGAGTGAGCTCATAGAAAAAAAACAACGTGACATAATGAAAATTGTTTTAATCATGTTGGGTATTCCCACTGAAAACCTCTCTGTAAACAAGAATTTTCTGTAAAGAAAATGAATAAACTGCTGTTTTATTTGAAATTTTGCATTTTAAAGTTCATTTGTTTAAAAAAAAAATATGATGTTGCACTTTCTGCTTTTCTGTTGTGATGAGAAAGTTTACTTTGGTTTACTATATGTGTCATTCAGATGTCTTCTAAAATAGCCTCCAGGAAAATATGACGCAAGCTTTGAATTTATTTGTTAAGAATCCAGTGATTATAGGATATTCCATGCTCTATTTCGGAAATTTAGCTTTGCATTTCATAAATGTGACGATACTTCTCTCAGTTTGCTATAAGATGTGATTTTTGTATTTTTTGACAGCATACAATCTTTTTAGCCCACCATTATCAGATGAAGGGATATTCAAATTGCTCTCTGTCCGTCCGTCCGTCCGTCAGTCCGGCGTCTGGCTGTCCTTAAACAATTCTTGTTATCGCTATTTCTCAAAAACTATTGGAGGGATCTTTCTAAAATTTCATATTTAAGTTCCCCTCGGTCCCTAGTTGTGCTTCTTGAATTATGAGAGTAATCAGAAAACAAAATGGCCGTAAGGTGGCCATCTTGGATTTTGATAGTGAATGTTTGTTATTGCTATTTCTCAGAAAGTACCTCACGTATCTTTCTCAAATTTCTTTTGCAAAGTTCCCTTGGTCCCAAGTTGTGCATATTTACTTTTGAGACTGATATAATTATCAAAATGGCCGAAAGGTGGCCATCTTGGATTTTTAAACGCCCATCAAATTTGACGGAAGTATTATGGTATGGGGTTGTCCGTCCGGCATAAACTTTTGTTTGTCCCGCAATCTCCTCCTACATTCATCGACCGATCTCTTTGAAACTTGGTATACATTATAATCATGATATGAAGTTGTGTCTCCCTTAAAAGAACTTTGATTCGACAATTTTTCCAAAAGTTATTGCCTTTTGTTTATTTCAGTATTTGATTTTTGTCCGGCAATCTCCTCCTACATTTTTAAAGGATCTCTTTGAAACTTAGTATACATTATAATCATGATATGAAGTTGTGTCTCCCTTAAAACATGTTTATCTTTGAGACTGATCAGTTAAACAAAATCGCTGACGAGCAGCCATCTTGGATTTTGATAGTTAAAGTTTGTTATTGTGTTTCTCAGAAAATATAGGGATTGTTCTCAAATTTCATATGAAGGTCCTTTGCTGCCTAGTTGTGAATGTTCTATATCGAGACACATCTTTAGAAAAATAGCCCCCAGGCAGCCATCTTGGATTTTTGAAAAGTTTGTTATTGCTATTTCTCAAAAACTGATTGAGAAAAGCAACATGGCCATATGCGGTCATCTTCGATTTTGACAATTCAAGAATATCATCACTATTTTGCAGGAAGTGCTTAGCAATTCTTTCTCATATTGCAATGATCAGTTCCATTTCTTTCACATTTAGTACTGCACAAGTAAAATATGAGAAACGACAAACTCTCTTTGAAGGTTGTCCTTTATACACAGTGGTATGAAGTTTAGATCAAAAGTTTCCTCAATGAACATTTACTGTTTAGATGACTTGATCAAATACATCAGAGAAAAGAAGAGAAAAGATCTAATTGACGTAGAACTATTAAAGATGGTACGATGGCGGGTGCCCAGTCCCTCTGGGATCTCTTGTTATAGTTTATCCCTGTTTAAGTAGACTTTCATATGTGTAGACAGGGTTGGGAGAAAAACCCTATTACCAACCTGTAAATCATTAAATACAACTACCTTTTCTGGAAAATAGCCTGTCAAGGTCACTGTTACTAAAAATATAATTTCTCAGAACGAATGACCTGTCTGAATGCTACCTTCGGAACAAATAAATGCACAAAGCTAAAAGTTTGTACTTAGGTTGCACAAGGGAAGTAAGAAAACCCTGTTGATTTTGGGCATGGTTTGTTTTAGATCAAGGTCACTTACTAAACATAAAATTGTCCAGAGCCTAACATTGGGTTACAGGTTCCATGTATTTAAATGTTATAGAGAATATTTTACAAGCACTGCCCCATCTTAATGAAAATATTGATTTACCATATAGGAGTTGGGGGTATTAGTTAGCCTTTGGTTTACAGTATTGCGGGGGTATAAGTTATATAGAAGCAGGGTTTAAGTTAGCCTTTGGCTTCCAGTTCTAGTTTATATAGGGGTGTGTGTGGGGAAAGGGGGG
>NW_018405139.1:105094-107018 GCF_002113885.1 Mizuhopecten yessoensis
GGGGGGGTAGTTAGCCTTTGGCTGACAGTTCTGGTTTTTGATTATATTTAAAGAATAAACTGGGAAATGCTGAACTTAGCTAATCTTTATAGTAACTATACAGTTGACTGGACTGGACGTTGGATCTCCACCACCCTTCCCCTTTAGCTGGTTTATATACGAGCGGGTATTAGTTAGCTTTTGGCTTACAGTTCTGGTTTATAAAGAGGGGGGGGGATGGTATTATTTAGTCTTTAACTTACAATTCAAGTTAATTACTGTATTTCATTATGCATGGTTACTTAATGTACTGTACATTTGTATGAATACATCATGGAAATTGATTTTAGGTTAATGAACGTCCATTTTATTGATGGGTTAGTTATTCATAGTGTTCTGAGGACAGTATAGCGTGTTTTGTTGACACGGTGTTGTTTTTCTCTTTGTTACGTAATTGTATAACATGCGGACTTTTGGTGATTATTATTGTATTATGCCGGTAATTATATCAAAACCGGAGTCCATCATTACTAATTATAGCGCACTGCGCAACATATTAGAATGAAAATAAACAATGTCATAGAATTGATTGTCTGGTCGTCTTCTGCTGCGAGATCCCACATTACTGCGTCAGATGTCATTAACTATCCCGCGTGTAAAAAAAAAAAATGTGGGTAGGGGGTCATTGGTGGTTTATCAATGAAAAACAGGAATGTCAGAAATATTACCACAGGATAATTCAATAATAATGTCACAGGATAATTCAATAATAATGTGTTTTAAACGACAAATCTGACTTCTTAATCAAGTCCCTTTCAGACGAAGAAAAACAATAAACATTTTATTTCCATCTAGGTTTATATTGTATCAGAAATGGTAACCACAGATAATTCAATAATGGTATAACATTTCTCACTCCCCCTTATGAGGTCCCTGTCAGATGACAGGAAGTTCTGTCGGACCCCGGCAGAGTTGATTATCGAATGCTTCACTAGCCATATCAGGGCAGAATCGTAATGGGGGGAAAAACGGGCATGAAGAAAATGGTGTAAACTGACATTTGAATAAAAACAATTGAAGGGCTTGCAACTGGACAAGTTATTGATAGCTTGATATTCCAGTATTCTTGTTTCCAGACCTTTCTATGATAATCCATTGACATTATTTCTATATCGTGCTTGATGTGATAAGTGTGCTGGCGATGGGTACGTGCCGAGCTGAGCGATACTAAACTATCATACAGTTGAGTGTTGACTTTACAGGTATCCGGTATGTTGTCAACTTGTCATCGCTCTACGTAGCATAGTCCATTTCACAAACACTTATTAGCATCATTTTATCAACCAATAAAAACTGAGAATAGAAGCTTATCATTTGCTTTATTGCTGTGTTTATGTCGAGCTGTGACGGTTGTCGAGGACAACAACCATCCTGTGTCATTACAGGTGGTGATAAATCACGATTTTCCAAGGTGTTTGTTTCTTTCTGACAAGGATTATATTGCGACTAATTTTGAGACTGAGAGTTTAATATCAATTAAACCAATTTTCAATAATAAAATAAGAATAGGTTTTATCTGTCTATTCCACACCTGCTTAGATGCCAAAGTTGTTCAGGTTTTAGGTTACTTGTAGCTGACTGAACCCAATGATTTTTGGGTAAACATCTATCACTGATAAGGGGAGCTGTTATCAGACCTTCCCAATAACAGGTTATATAAACAAAACAAGGCTTTGCTGTTTCCACAGATGTCAATTAAAATACAAAATGGATATCAAGTCCTAAACTGAACCCTTAAAGTGCTTTTTTATGCCCCTGCCATATAGTGTTGCTCATGTCCATCCCGCCCCCTCCCGATTCAATGTAAACACTTAGCACCTTCATTCTTTAACAGATTTTGGTCAAACTTTATACAAAGGTACAACCCTCCATAAAATGGGGGGGG
>NW_018405139.1:107525-235479 GCF_002113885.1 Mizuhopecten yessoensis
GGGGGGGGGGGGGGGGCATATAGACTTAGTGTTACCCATGTCTGTCCTGTCCTGATTCAATATAAACACTTAGCAACTTCATTCTTTGACAGATTTTGGTCAAACTTTATACAAAGGTCAAGTATGAGTATACTTCGGACATTGTTGTGTTTTAGGGTTCCAAGGTCAAGGCCAAGGGTCACTGTTGCTATATATAGAAAATCATCAACTGATTCAATTTAAACACTTAGCAACTTCATTCTTTCATGGATTTTGGTCAAACTTTATGCAAAGGTCAAATATGAGTATACTTCGGTAGTACCTTGTGTGTGTGCATTTTTCAGGGTATCAAGATCAAAGTGGTTGTAACTTTTTATAGAACACTGAAACTAATTTCACATGGCAGCAGGGGTATTTATGTCTAACAGACATTTTCTAGTTTCTAGTTTATATATTATACTATCTTGTAATTTTTAGAGAAGTTTGTATACATGTATCAAGTTGCTGTATAAAGATATATGTGCCTGATCATGATTTGTCCTTAATCAATCCCTCTAATGAAGGCAGGGTAATGTGAATCATTTTGTCAGCCAATAGACATAATCTGATCTAGACAACTAGTCAGTTTCATTCAAATTTCCTTGAAATTTTATTTGCTTTAACCATGATCGCATGTAGCTGTACATCATTGTATCAAGGAAAGTGATACTATGATTATTGGCCCTTCTTACAGAGCACTTCACTTTTGTTTAATAATAATAATAATAATCTTTATTTAGCGTCGTGTACAATGCAACGACAAACTTGGGGGCTTTTCAGCTGCACACATATCGCAATACGAGAGGTATACAGCTTCAATTTGGGAGGTACACAACACAAATGTTGTTGTATTCAGTCCCCATGTTAATATACAGTTATGCCTACATAATAAGGTGCCTATAAGTTATAATTAGGTATCCTATAGATCCAGGATTTTCCAACAATGATGAATCCTCTCATGGGATTGGTACAACATGGGCTAACATGGCCCATGTGTCCGAACCAGGATTCAGGAAATATCTTCTCATGGGATCTATATCCAGAAAATTAGATCTAGATATCATGCGGACCCAGGAATTTCCTGATCCGATATCCTCTCATGGGATCCAGGTATATGAGCTACTCATCATGTCTGGATCCAGGATTGTCAGAAATATCCTCTCATTGGGGTCCGTTTTTTGATAATGGGAAATCTCATCCAGCCGTTGGAACCAGGGGCGACTGTTTCGCTCCTGGGGGGATATATTGGCAGTAATCCTGGGACAAGGGGTGAAAGTTCACTCCTGGTAGGATAACGTCAGTAATCCGTGAGATTTTCATAGCTTATATATGTGTAGTATGATATAGCCCCCAAGGCCAAACCTAAATGTAGATCATCATGAAATGTATATATTTGTGTATTGTTTATTTCTTCTGTTATGTGTATAAACATGTGTGTGCTGATTTATAAGACATATACAACAATGTTGGTCATGATAACATTGCATACCTATACAGTTAATAAATAGCATTTATTAAACTGTATCATATTGTTCTGGTTGTTTATAAATCATCTTTAGTTATACATGTCTGCTTGGCATACTGTTCTCATGATGTTATTCAGAGGGCATGCACACTGATAAGTGCGGGTATTTTAGTTAGCATTTGATTCCGGCCTAGTTTTAATTCATTTAATCTTCCCATCTTTAAAAAAAATCTTCAGCAAAAACTCAAGATTGCCACCGTCTGATTTTCATTGCTTTAGACATTTTGAAATTATCTTATCATTGCGAAAATTTGAAAAAAAGGGGTAAAAAGACGTAAATGGGATATATATCATGGTTAATATATCAGGACCATTTACCAGGGATACCAATGTTTTATCTGTGGTCAATTAAAGACTCGTATCATAGAAGCACCATGGTATTGTTAGCTATGATTGCCTAGAAAACCAAAGCAAATTATTAAGTGAGTTATTCATTAAATTTTTATACGCCCGTCAAATCTGACGGGAGTATTATGGTATGGCGTCATCCGTCCATCCGGCATAAACTTTTGTTTGTCCGGCAATCTCCTCCTACATTTTTCGACCGATCTCTTTGAAACTTGGTATACATTATAATCATGATATGAAGTTGCATCTCCCTTAAAAGATTTTTTCCAAAAGTTATTGCCCTTTGTTCATTTCAATATTTGATTTTTTGTCCGAAGATCTCCTACACTTTTTGACAGATTTCTTTGAAACTTAGTAGGCTAAATAATCTTGATATGTTGTTGTGTTTCCTTGAAAAGAGTTTTGATTTGACATTTTTGGAAAAGTTATTGCCGTTTGTTCATTTCAGTATTTTATTTTTTGTCCGGAGATTTTCTCCTACATTTTTATACGCCGTCAAATTTGATGGGAGTATTATGGTATGGCGTTGTCCGTCGGTCGGTCCGTCCTTCCGTCCGGCGTAAACTTTGTTTGTCCGGCAATCTCCTCCCACATTTTTCGACCGATCTCTTTGAAACTTGGTATACATGATATGAAGTTGTGTCTCCCTTCAGAGAATTTTGATTCGACAATCTTTCCAAAAGTTATTGCTCTTTGTTCATTTCAGTATTTGATTTTTGTCTGGCAATCTCCTCCTACATTTTTCAACTGATCTCTTTGAAACTTATTATACATTATAATCATGATGTGAAGTTGTGTCTCCCTTAAAAGAATTTTGATTCGATAAATTTTGCAAAAGTTATTGCCCTTTGTTCTTTTCAGTATTTGATTTTTGTTCGGCAATCTCCTCCTACATTTTTCAACAGATCTCTTTGAAACTTAGTAGGCTAAATAATCATGATATGTTGTTGTGTCTCCTTGAAAAGAATTTTGCTTCGACGATTTTTGCAAAAGTAATTGCCCTTTGTTCATTTCAGTACATGTATTTGATTTTTTTATCCAGAGATTTTCTCCTACATTTTTATAGCATGTCACCTAACCACTCTTTGAATGATGCAGATCTTATTTCAATGTAAGAAACTATATAACACTATATGGCATTCGACGGGCGTATATTGTTCCGCCCCAGTGGTACTCTTGTTAGCTCACCTGGTCCTAAGAAATGGTACAGCTAGATTATCATATTCTATGGTGTAGTTTTCATAAATTATTGAAAATTGGTTTCTAGGTTTATAATTAAAGTATTGTCTAATTACACCCTGTAGTATGATATTATATTTCTTATTTCAAAATCTGTTAACATGGCAACTCAATGGAGGCCCCTGATTAGTTGAAAGTCAGATATTGTGGTCCCAGTTGGGTTAGAACATAGATCTTGTCTGGTTTTGAGGATAAAGATCAGATGCATTCAGTTTTAATGACTTAAATATAAAACCAGGTGAGCGATACAGGTCCAATGGACCTCTTGTTTATAGCATATCAACTAATTACTCTTAGAATGATGCAGATCTTATTTCAATGTAAGAAAGTATACAACACTATATATGGCATTCGACAGATGTATATTTTTCCGCCCCGCGGTACTCTGGGTTTTTTTTCAAATTTTTACTACATTGTAGCTGTGAATGAAACTTTTAACTTAATCATTTCAAATATTTTGAAAATAATTATTTACATTATCTGTAATAATAAACAAAGTGATGATAGTTGATACATTTTAGGAACTGAATATGACAAATACTTCCAAATTTTGTCGCATTATCCCTTTCACCACTGTAGACCATAATGAACTCATCCATATCAATGCATAGTAGAGTCCACTAAAGTTACATAGGGGTGAAAGGGTTAAGTTAATTTTCATAGTCATGTATTTCCTGAGCAGCTCCCTTAGGTGTCAGGTTTTTCAGAACGCGACACCTATATGCATGCAGTAATAAACCCCATCAAATAAATTGTTTAAGAGCAACATATTATTTTAAGCATTGTGTGATATATACGAAAATCTCTGAAGCTTATTTCAATGATACTGAACACGAAACCCTTTGAGATTCTCATTATGTACAGGATACAGAGTTTAGTTGATGGGGTGCCTGGGGCTATACACTGAAGGCGAGATAACAATTTACGGTTTTGGCTGATCTTGCTGATGTGCTATAAGTGGCAGAGACTCAACACCAAGTGATATTTACAACTGTACAGATGAGACCCAGACACCTGTTAATGTAGGGGAGAGGTATAAACAGTGTTTCTATTGGGTCAGGGTTTAATATGGGGTATAACAGCATGATAAATTCTATTATTTTATCATTATCAGTTGCTCTCTTGATGGAGATATAGTAATATATAGATGTATTCTACTGGGCCTTCTGACTGATATAAAAGTGCCAAGTCCATCAGTGTAGAAGACAGAAAGACATGATTTTACATGGCTTAAAAAATCATCTTTGATCATATCTGCCTAGTCGATTGCTCGGCTGAAGAGCTATCATCTGGCTACTTCCAAGGTCATAGACGTCAAATGTTAAAATAATCTTTAAAACTATTCCTCCCCCCCCACCCCCCACCCACCCACCCGGTTACAAAAAGACCAACGGTGGTGATATTAAGCCATTGCTTATTGCAACCCATTTTGATATACCTGGTACCTATATTATATTTAATACCAGGTGAGTGATGCAGGCCCATGAGGCCTTTTCTCAGACTGTTTAGAAGCCTTGACACATTATCCCTGGCACCAGGAATCTAACCGATGCAATCAATTTTATATGCTGACGATCGAATGCTGTAGACATTGTATTGTTGGCCAGGGCTCGTAGGATTTTCAGACAGCAAGTAACTGAGTTTATGCTATCTTAGATAAAATATATTCACTGCAGTTTTATGGAAAAACTAAAACGGCAATATACTAAGGTAAAACGTGTATAGTATACTGTAATCCAACACTACTGTTGGACGGTGTTTGTTATGTGGAGATGGTGACAGAAGAACCCCCCTCTGACGTCCACACCATTCATTAACAACATTAACACTCAACACGTGTGAATTCTTCTACTGATAAAGTATGACATCTAAGAGATTTTCATTACTAATATGAGGACAATGAAAACAAAAAAGTCACTTTAATTATCTCCCCTCCAGGAAATGATGTAATTGTTTTGAAGTTGCACATAACTCTTAACATTTTAAATTGTATTTTTTCCCAATAACAAACAATTTATTATTCAAACTAAACTAAACTAAATATGATTTGGCATGCATCAAAATTTCCAGAGAAAAAATAATTGTATATTAATCTTGAAATTGCAGCAGATAGAGATTTTGCTATCCCTTGATAAGGGATTATCTAACACGTATGGACAAGAGAATGTAATCATCTCTTATATAAAAAAAACTAAGTGTTTGTTTGAGTGACAGAATCGATGGGAAGGCCCCCGAAAGAAATCACACCTAACGCATCGTAATGAGTCCATATAATCACACACTAAATTGTTTCTATTTGTCTGCGTCCTCTCTGAAGCTGTACATTTGCTTTTAATGATTTTGATTTTACACTTATTTTATGACTTCAGTTGCTGCAACAGTTTTTATTGGTGTGACTTATTACTTTTTTTTTCCATCCCGAGCAACAGCTACTCTTTTCTCTCTTTCTTTTTGCAGGTGTGTCTACCTAGACACCAGTTGTCATAAAACCTTAAATGTTACCAGGCTTTTTTAACATGGGAGAAAAAACAAAATTTGTTTGGGAGATTAAATTGTTTTTTTACCATTGCATAAAAACATAAAAAAGTCACTAATGAAGGGCATACTATGTTATGGTATTGTTTGTCTGTCCGTCCATCTTTTAACCATATTTATATGCTTCAGTTTTGGACGACGCTCCAGAGAAATTTAGTAGACTCTATTTTCATGTCATATACATGTAGGTGTGGTTTCTGATTAAGATTCAATATTCGACAATATTTTAAAGAGTTGATGCCCTTTGTTTAATTTTACTCCTTCAGTTTTTGACCTTTTCTTCTTGTTACTTTGTTGAATTAATTAAAATGTCATCAAGTTATTTTTTAAGTAAAATTTAAAAAAAAAAAAAAAAAAATGTTTTCTGTAGAGCAATTGAATTGCAGCAATAAACATCTGACATCTCTGTTACTTCATACCTTGGCTGGGTAACTATAATGACGTGCTTGACCTAGGTTATTGGAATGTGATCAACATAAGGCCAGGTGTTACACAACACGCTGACAACACATGTGGACTTACATTTTTATTCACTTGGCATGGTGGCTGCGACAGTCTTACTTTGCCCCCTACTGGAGCAGGCACCCTCTGTCACGACCTATCAAGCATCTCTCTCTCCCCAGTCTTTAGGAGCCTCCGTCTAAATTTATATTTAAACTCATAATAATCATTTTATTAACTATTCATGAACCCATACCACCCATTGTAGATATATAAATAGGCACATACAACAATTTAATCTTAACTTGTAATCTAACTTTCCCCTACCAAAACAACAATGCTATATGTGCCATATGGCAATGACAGTTACCCACGTCTGGTTTGAGGAGTTCATTATCTCTATGTCATCCATGACACTAGATGGACGGCCCTAAAGCACTATCTACAATTCAACAGCCCCTCTGTCAGTTACTGCATGGTGTTACCCAAATCGGTGTTACCCAAATTGTAAGATTTGACCTCAATGTACTTTTAACCAAAGTGCTGCTCCCTATTAATATCCACTATCTTACACGTTATAAGATGGTTCCAATCTTAAACATTAACTGCCTATTTATCAGCCTTTTTTTTGTTACTCAGCATATTGGTATCCAAATAGAATATTTATGGTACTTTGTTTTATGAGAATGTCAAATATGGAACCATGGTGCAATATATGATGTAATATAATTATATCTTTAACAAATTGTCCAAGATGAGGCTGTTCATGATCAAGTCATAGTGTCAATAACAGTTGCACATGAATTACCTCCCTTTCCTAAAAGCATGTCACGCTGTTTGAGGAAGCATTTAGTCCTTTTATCAACAGATTTATGTGTGTGATGTTCTTGTGGAGGAAATGTTCTACATGTTAACAAGTTGCAAAACAAAAACAAAAATCTTGATAATCATTGAAGAAATCTTTACAAAATGTTGTTGATTTGCTATAACTTCAGCCACACTTAATTTTTCTATGTTATGTAAGAATTCTGTAACAAACACATTTCCTTATCAGTAAATCTTTTTCATATCTGTTAGGATTCAGACTTTTGATTAAACTTATAGATCAAAAACATACTTGCTTCATGTTGATGAGTCATTTACCTGTTATCCTCATGAACTCCTAGTCTCTAACTCAAAAATAACTCAGAAATAAGAAAAAGAACATCTGTACCCACACTGTATGTATATTAACTGTGCATTAAGGGAGGGTGTGACTGGATCCCTTCACGCTGGTCATAAATTTCATTTTGATAGTAACTCTATTTCCTTGCCATTGATACTTTGCTTAATGTTGAAATACAGATGATGTTTTTCTTCACGACTGAAATACACACACTGTCAAATGTATGTTGATATGGTGGTTTGGATGATATACTTAGGAATATCACAAGCTGAAATCACTCTCTCTTTGATAATAAAATTACCGCACTGCTAATTCCATTCTAGCTATATATTTATTTCAGAGCCAGTTATAAATCGTGACTCGTGATTGGAACATCAGTTGTCAGCACGAATCGTTTCTGTGGAGGAAATTTATTTGATTTAGATGCCAATTATTCGAAGATATGACTAAGATAGACAAATCAATCAAACAAAACTTATGGACCGAAACTCCAGGTAGAGCCAGAAGATGACAAAATGGTTATTAAAGCAATTGGTTTGATATGTGGTAACATTCTGTTGATGCATATAAAATATGCATCATGCAGCCTCTTAAATTACTCTGTAAGATAAGGGTAACATTTCAGGGATGTATATATCACCTAGTCTCTTAATTGGTTAAACCTTGCTGGTTTAATAGAGTGAAATACACATTTCAATAATAATTGATCTGACAGAAAATTTATCATTCTCTTCATAATAGACTTGCCCGTGTCTCTAGAATATTGATTTATTTAGAAAAAATTGAATTCTAATAATTTTGATCACTTGGATGTCTGATCCTAAGTTCTAAACTAGGGGGAGATAAGCTAGTAGTAAAATGCAGTTGAGAAATTCTTCATAAAAGCTGGAAGCCAGTCTATCTTAATAATACAAAAAAGTCTAATCAAATGAACATGTTATTTCATATGTATAATTAATTATTGACTATTGTAAGATGCAAGGATCCCCACTATCAGCAGTGGTCAGGCATTAAAATGGCAGCCATTCAAGAAATTATTTTCGACAATTTTTAGAGTTAACATTATACTTTCTAAACTTCAGCGGAAAAACATGTTGGAGGGATAGAATATATATACTCTACAGCAATCACAGTAACAACTTTTAGCATATGTTTAATTCATTGAAACAAACAGATGTCTCCACTATTGATCCATCCAGACTAGCAACAATGGGAATGAAGCCATAAATCGTGAAATTATTCCATATTTTTGGTATATTTTTAGAGCCATAAAGATACAACCAGATAACCAATCCGGCTGAAGATTTATGGCGAGCCCTAAGTAGTATAACAAAATGTAACTGAATTTATAGATTTTCAAGGGTTATTGAGTATTTAAGGATTCATGTATTCACAGGATCTTTGACTGACAACCCTCCTTAGCATCCAATAAAAAATAAATAAAAAATAAAATAATATTCCTAAAAATAGAAATTACAATTGCTGAGCAATGGATACGCTAAAACATGAAGAATGCATAGAAAATTATCAAAACGAACTTATATCAAAACTTGTATAAAAAAAAAAAAAATCTCCAAAATAGTCCCGGCAGGATCGGTGATGGCAGGACTGAAGCCATAAAATGAGATACTGTTTACAAGTTAAGGTCCATTTTCAGAACCACAGACATGCACTTTCTTTGCTCTGGATTCAGTAAAAACGTTGAGGAGCTAATTAAAGATTTATCAAAGAACCTAAACTTTTGGGTATTTTCCATTCAATCACAAACAGATGTATGTTATTAATTCATCCTGATCAGACATTGCAATTTTATCAAATCATGTGAAATCTTGCATCATACCAGGGGGCAGACAAGGCTTGGATAGATGGGAAATATTTCCCCAGTCAGAAAGGTAGTTGTTGTTCTGCTTAATATAATTCCAAGGTTTCTTTAGTTGTGGGTCAGATACAATTTTTGTGATGTTTGTCCATTAACACCTCTCTATATACCAGTAAATTAAAAACTTTTCATAAAAGCCTTGAGTTCATTAATATTTATAGATGTTTCGTGATATATTTTTACTTGTGAACTGTTGTTAGTTCACAGCATTTAAGTTGAACATCTCCTGCAAGCTGTCAGTAGGAGAATCTTTCTCTTTCATTGTTACATTATACTAAACTATAAAGATGTTCAAATGCTATTGTGGCATCAATAAAAAAAAACTAACATTTCAAATTGAGTAAAGTAGTAGATCAACCAGAATTCAAGAAAGAAAGAAATGGGATAAATTATTGACAAGCTAGATTTTTGCCTTAATATTTTCAAGAAATTAAGATTTGAACCAAAGGTACGATATATTGCGATGCTAGTTTTGATTTGAAGAATTAAAACAATGAAATTTGTAGGGTCAATTTGAAATCTATTATATGCCATCTTGGTTTCTAGACCTACTAGACAATTTGACTTTCCATTAACTCATTCAACCCTGAAATTTCATAATGAACTATACCAACCTTTGAATGGGAAGAGCTCAAATGTGTCTTCAGGGGTGAATGAGTTAAAGAATTGCCCAATTAAAGTTTTTGTCAATCTGGTTACTACTGTTACTCTATTCTTTTTTAATTATACATACTTAATATATCAGTGGAATTCTAAAAAATCTTTTTGAAAAACAAAGTACAATTGATATGCCTCACCAACAAGAAATATCCTTCAGAAGGCCACCAAGTTTAATCTTAACACCAAGAAACTGTATACTTCAAATAGACGCTGAGCATAATTTGTCAGAGACAGGATCTACCGAACACCCAAGACATTACAATATTAGTCCAATTTGTCTGCCTTGTCTTACCGTCTGATTTACTTAGACATATTTTATAGATTCTGATAGTTCAGTCACAGCGTAGCAGGAAATAAGGATATCTATTAACTGGTAGGCCACACCGCTGTAACAAGAAGTCAGCTAGGCGCTATATTGAACTTACGACAAGAAATATCCTGACGTCTGTGTTGTGGAAACTGCACAAGCAATTTGTAATCAGGAAAAAAGATAAGGAGCTGTAATAATTGTGTCCGGTTTGTTTCCCCATTATACTATTAATGAACTGTAAGCTTACTGATGTTGAATAAATATAGAAAACAGGCTCTATTATCAAACTGATAACATGACTAAAGATTTTCTTACTCCTTAGATTCCAGCTATTTCTGACACAGCATGACAGGAAATGAGAATGTCAGTCCCCTTGTAAAGCAGATATTATTAGTGACTAATCAGGAGGCTGGTCAGACCCCGCTGTTGTAACAAAAGTGCATTTCTTTTATGAATCTTTTAACATTTTTTGGGAACAGGAACGATTTTTAGCCCACCTGCCCAAAGGGTATGTGAGCTTAATCATGCCATGGTGAGCGTCCATCATTTGTACGTCGTCTGTTCGTTATTTTTGTTTGAACGATTTCTTCTGAAGGTTCGAAAGTCCTACAGTCATGATATTTAGCCAGTAGCCTCCTATGATGAAGCTCGACAAAGTTTGCAATTGAAAATGATGTTGGCCTATTTTCAAGGTCACAGGGGTCAAATAGGTCTAAACCTTCCAACGACTTCCTCTGAAGATCAGAATGGCCTAGAGTCATGTTATTCGTCCAGGAGCATCCTATGATGGAGCTCGACATAGTTTGCGAATGAAAATGACATTGACCTACTTTCATGGTCACAGGGGTCAAATATGTTAAAAACTTCAAAAAACAATAACTTAAGAACCATTTGGACTAGAGTCATGATACTTAGGTATGTTTTGAAGACCAGTAGTGCAAACCATTTTTCTAATTACAGTAATGAGGTCCAAGGTCAACCTAAAGTGCAAGTAGGGGGTCAAATGTCAACATGGGTTTAAAGCTTTATCTTCTAAAGTTCATTAAGGCCCAGAGTCATGATATTTTACCAGTAGGTACCTGGGATGGAAATCTATAAAGTGTCCTCATTAAAATGACTTTGACCTACTTTCAAGGTCACAGGGGTCAAATATGTTAAAAACTTCAAACAACAATATCTTAAGAACTATTTGTGTAGAGTCATAACACTAAAAGTTTCAAAATTAAAATTGTGTTCTAGTTACCAAATTTGGTCTGAAGTTACCTATATGTCAGTTTCATGTAACAAAGGTAACAGGTGAGCGATACAGGCCCTTTGTGCCTCCTGTTCTATGTTACAGTAACAATTTACAGTCAGAGAAAAACATTACGGGTTTGTTTAAATTAGTATTGGTCATCAGATATATGCCTTCAGGCAGGTGAGCTAATAACGTTGACATACTATATATAGCTAAGTAACACCTAGCTCAAAATGGTGGAATGATACAGTATATACATCATAAGAGAGATTCGTGGGTGGTGATAACGTATATGTATGTAAGAATGGTAAAATTTAGGTAACAGTTTGGGACAATTTACCATATCAATAAATCTATATCATATCTTAAATATTTGTTGACAACTTAGCTTAAACATTTAGATAGTTACATGTCGTGCGATATTCATTCATAGTCAAGATTTTGGTGAAATTTTGGTTGAGATGTTTTTACAAATTCACCAATCCACATGTCTGGAACATCTCAAGGTTTTGGTGAAGTGTCAGCTCCATGTGTTACCTGATTAGACCAATCAACAAGTCTGTAACATCTCAAGGTCTTGGTAAAATGTCAGAATCATGTGTTACCTGATTAGACCAATCAACAAGTCTTTAACATCTCAAGGTTTTGGTAAAATGTCAAAATCATGTGTTACCTGATTCAACCAATCAACAAATGTGTAACATCTCAAGGTCTTAGTAAAATGTCAGAATCATGTGTTACCTGATTCAACCAATCAACAAATGTGTAACATCTCAAGGTTTTGGTAAAATGTCAGAATAATGTGTTACCTGATAAGACCATTGAACACATCTGTAACATCTTGAGGATTTGGTAAAATGTCAGAATCATGTGTTACCTGATTAGATCAATAAACACATCTCAAGATTTTGGTAAAATGTCAGAATCATGTGTTACCTGGTTAAACCAATCAACAAGTCTGTAACATCTCAATGTTTTGGTAAAATGTCAGAATCATGTGTTACCTGATTAGACCAGTCAACAAGTCTGTAACATCTCAAGGTTTTTGTAAAATGTCAGAATCATCATTTACCTGATTAGTCCAAACAACAAATCTGTAACATCTCAAGATCTTGGTAAAATGTCAGAATCATCTGTTCCCTGATTAGACCAATCAACAAATCTGTAATATCTCGAGGATTTGGTAAAATGTCCGAATCATGAATTACCATTTTGATTCAACCCATGAACAAATCTGTAACATATCAAGGTTTTGGTAAAATGTCAGAATCATCATTTACCGATTAGACCAAACAACAAATCTGTAACATCTCAAGATTTTTGTAAAATGTCAGAATCATGTGTTGCCTGATTAGATCAAGAAACACATCTCAAGATTTTGGTAAAATGTCAGAATCATTTGTTACCTGATTAGACCAGTCAACAAGTCTGTAACATCTCAAGATTTTGGGAAAATGTCAGAATCATGTGTTACCTGATTCAACCAATCAACAAATGTGTAACATCTCAAGGTTTTGGTAAAATGTTAGAATCATGTGTTACCTGATTAGAACAATCAACAAGTCTGTAACATCTCAATGTTTTGGTAAAATGTCAGAATCATCTGTTCCCTGATTAGACCAATCAACAAATCTGTAATATCTCGAGGATTTGGTAAAATGTCAGAATCATGTGCTACCTGATTAGATCAATAAACACATCTCAAGCTTTTGGTAAAATGTCAGAATAATGTGTTACCTGATAAGACCATTGAACCCATCTGTAACATCTTGAGGATTTGGTAAAATGTCAGAATCATGTATTACCATTTTGATTCAACCCATGAACAAAACTGTAACATCTCAATGTTTTGGTAAAATGTCAGAATCATGTGCTACCTGATTAGATCAATAAACACATCTCAAGCTTTTGGTAAAATGTCAGAATAATGTGTTACCTGATAAGACCATTGAACCCATCTGTAACATCTTGAGGATTTGGTAAAATGTCAGAATCATGTATTACAATTTTGATTCAACCCATGAACAAATCTGTAACATATCAAGGTTTTGGTAAAATGTCAGAATAATGTGTTACCTGATAAGACCATTGAACCCATCTGTAACATCTTGAGGATTTGGTAAAATGTCAGAATCATGTATTACCATTTTGATTCAACCAATGAACAAATCTGCAACATCTCAAGGTTTTGGTAAAATGTTAGAATCATGTGTTACCTGATTAGACCAGTCAACAAGTCTGTAACATCTCAAGGTTTTGGTAAAATGTCAGAATCATGCGTTACCTGATTAGATCAATAAACACATCTCAAGCTTTTGGTAAAATGTCAGAATAATGTGTTACCTGATAAGACCATTGAACCCATCTGTAACATCTTGAGGATTTGGTAAAACGTCAGAATCATGTGTTACCTGATTAGACCAGTCAACAAGTCTGTAACATCTCAAGATTTTGGTAAAATGTCAGAATCATGTATTACCATTTTGATTCAACCAATGAACAAATCTGCAACATCTCAAGGTTTTGGTAAAATGTCAGAATCATCTGTTACCTGATTAGACCAATCAACAAATCTGTAACATCTCGAGGATTTGGTAAAATGTCAGAATCATGTATTACCATTTTGATTCAACCCATGAACAAATATGTAACATCTCAAGGTTTTGGTAAAATGTCAGAATAATGTGTTACCTGATAAGACCATTGAACCCATCTGTAACATCTTGAGGATTTGGTAAAATTTCAGAATCATGTGTTACCTGATTAGACCAGTCAACAAGTCTGTAACATCTCTCAAGATTTTGGTAAAATGTCAGAATCATCTGTTACCTGATTAGACCAATCAACAAATCTGTAATATCTCGAGGATTTGGTAAAATGTCCGAATCATGTATTACCATTTTGATTCAACCAATGAACAAATCTGCAACATCTCAAGGTTTTGGTAAAATGTTAGAATCATGTGTTACCTGATTAGACCAGTCAACAAGTCTGTAACATCTCTCAAGATTTTGGTAAAATGTCAGAATCATTTGTTACCTGATTAGACCAGTCAACAAGTCTGTAACATCTCTCAAGATTTTGGTAAAATGTCAGAATCATTTGTTACCTGATTAGACCAGTCAACAAGTCTGTAACATCTCTCAAGATTTTGGTAAAATGTCAGAATCATTTGTTACCTGATTAGACCAGTCAACAAGTCTGTAACATCTCAAGGTTTGTAAAATGTCAGAATCATCTGTTATCTGATTAGACCAAACAACAAATCGGTAACATCTCACGCTTTTGGTAAAATGTCAGAATCATGTGTTTCCTTGTTAGACCAATCAACAAGTCTGTAACATCTCAAGGTTTTTGTAAAATGTCAGAATCATCATTTACCGATTAGACCAAACAACAAATCTGTAACATCTCAAGATTTTTGTAAAATGTCAGAATCATGTGTTGCCTGATTAGATCAAGAAACACATCTCAAGATTTTGGTAAAATGTCAGAATCATTTGTTACCTGATTAGACCAGTCAACAAGTCTGTAACATCTCTCAAGATTTTGGTAAAATGTCAGAATCATTTGTTACCTGATTAGACCAGTCAACAAGTCTGTAACATCTCTCAAGATTTTGGTAAAATGTCAGAATCATTTGTTACCTGATTAGACCAGTCAACAAGTCTGTAACATCTCAAGGTTTTGGTAAAATGTCAGAATCATCATTTACCTGATTAGACCAAACAACAAATCTGTAACATCTCAAGATTTTGGTAAAATGTCAGAATCATCTGTTACCTGATTAGACCAATCAACAAATCTGTAACATCTCAAGGTTTTGGTAAAATGTCAGAATCATGTATAACCATTTTGATTCAACCAATGAACAAGTCTGGAACATCTCAAGGTTTTGGTAAAATGTCAGAATCATGTGTTACCTGATTGGACCAATCAACAAGTCTGTAACATCTCAAGGTTTTGGTAAAATGTCAGAACCATGTGTTACCATTTCGATTCGACCAATCAACAAGTCTGTAACATCTCAAATTTGTTGTTGAAATTTCAGCCAATTATCAAGTCTGTAATACTCTATATAATATTCTTGAAGTTCATTTAACACATTACACTGTTATAGACATTAACAATTTGAGCATGTGCCAGGATTGTAATGAAACTGCATCAGTAATAGGTATCAGGTTATCACACCTGTTACACTGCTGTCGTTTATTGTTTGTGGACCACAGCCTTTTGGTGGAAACATTGCTTTTTAGCTTGCCATCCAATAATTCAATGTAAACCATCTTTGTTGTATGTGAAATACTATAATTATATTATTGATAACTGCAGACAATTGGCATGGTTATTCACAGAAAATACGATTAACAGTGTCTTCTGTTTACTGTTAAGAGCTCAAACACAGTGGAATATTAGCCCTGACATAATGCTGTTGAATAAGGGAGAAGAGATAGAAGCCCCCAATAAAACTTACAAATTTACATGTGTTATGACATGTTGCCGCAGGTTTAAGTTCTTTTTTAGCATGATTATATCATTGTGTTTAGAAAAGCAGGAAAACAAGGCTGTAGTAGCACACATGAATACATGAATGTTTTTAGCTCATACCAGAAGAAAAAAAACTAACATTCCAATTTGTTGTCGAATATGAGCATTTATTCAATGCCTAAGAATTATAACAATTTTGTTCGCTACATATGAATTAGGATCATTTTTTTCACTAAGCTGAGAAGGTTGAGCTAATAATATGATCAGAATGACACAAACTTGAGCAGGAATTATGAAATTATTTGATCAAGTGCCCCCCAACCCAGAAGATCATGTGTTCAACCATTGGGGAACTGACTTCAGGACAACAGCTTTAGGGAAATATTAATTTGTGAAAAGACATGCACGTTCATATGTTCGCCACTATACATACAATGTGGAAGGTGCCATGCCGCCTCAGACAGCCAAGCCACTTCAACACAATGAACAGTTACATATAGCAACAACTTTTAATTCATGATGTAAACTACAATTCAGGTAAATGATGAAACAAAAACACTTTACATATAAATTCAACAGTCTGTACACAAAAATGTATATGAGACATCTGGTTGCCTTGTAAACCCTGGGTCATGGCCTGTGTATCTTTATAGCAACAACAATATACCGAAATGAACCCTCAGTCTCAAATATTTGGGAAAAATTTGGAAAAAGCTAATACAAGTTGATTGAGCCGCCTCAGACAGTCTCAAATATCTTGAATTATACAAAACAGCACATGTCATCAACCTTATGTTCTATCAGATAAGCTTATTTTCAAGCACAAAAAACTATGAGCCTCTTCAGACAGTCTCATATTGCCCAAGCGCACTGGACAATGTGGTCATTCATTTGGAATTTATAGCCCAAAAAAGCTGGTATCCTCAAATAACATTTTATTGCGTCTGATTTCCGGCAGTCCATTAAGCAGATATTGCTCTCAGGTAACTGCCAATTGAAAGCAGTAGTGGCTGGCCCAATGGAGAAAGTGTGTGGTTTGTAATGAGTCTCATCAACACAAATGGAACCCAAGACCTGCTTCAATTTAGATGTATAAAATGATTGTTTGGGGCAGTGTGATGTAGGGTGAGCACCAACTTGCTTAGATGGGTGGTGTAATGGGAAGATGCAAATCCGGACCCCCATTTAAAATGTGCGCCCCCCTTTAATATCTTTTTGACAAAAAAGTATTAAGTTAATTCTGTAATTCTTTTCCCCACATCTCCATTGTTCTTTCACTATTATATGACACTCTATCATGTCACAATCCTCTAAAGTGCCATAAAAGCGGCTGTGACCAAAAACAGCTCTAAAACCTAATGAGCCTGATGCATCTCTGAAAAGACGCAACTTGGCCGAGTCGATTTCCCATTGAAACTTTCAATAAGTGTTGCCCACGCTTGCAAATTGAGTCTGTCTTGCTTGTTTAAACGAATGTGGTGATGTGGTTTAGTTTCCCCTTGCGTAAGGTCTATGACGCGGCGCAAAAAGACCCGACCTTGCACAATCACAGAGCAAGTGAAATTCAACAGGACTGTTATTCGTGTAGTGTGATTTTTTTCAATGCTTTGTGGATACTGAGGATTCCTGAATTTAATTGATTTTGTCCAGCAGTAAACTGGCTTCCATCTTGAAGGTGTCAATTTCTATGCCCAAAAATGTTAACACTGGGTTAGGACCTTCTGTCTTTTCATATTTTATAGGAAACACCATCACTTCGTGCATTTGAAAATGGTTTGATGATGATCTTTGAAGACAGTTCTATGGAGATGGGTTGGCATGTCGGTATCGCCAATTATTCTTATCATTTAACTCTGGTGTGTGCTCTTCATTCCCTGGGCGCCTTGATGATCTGACAAGGCGATATACGACCTGGTTAATGGTGTGTCGAGGGAGTAATAAACGTTAGTAATATGTACACAATTATGTACATTATATTACTGCAGCATTCGTAAAGCTCCTTTACAGTAGAGCTCCTCACTAGAAGCACATTGTCTGTCAGGTAGACATAGGTAAGGCAGACTAATTTATTCTCTGTGTAGATTTTCAGTTTCAAGTTTAGATGAAGTGACGCCAGAATAAATGGTTGTGTGTTCCACCTATGCAGCGTACATTATTGTTTCTACATAACTCCACTATTAATATCATTTTTGTCTTGAAATCTCACCAGATAATTGCAGCAAACGCCAAAATTGCAGTGAAACCCATTCAAAATGGCGCTATGTATTGTTGTCAACCGTGACTTTGCGTAAAAGAAATGCTACACATTCCCGCGCTTTTCTGATATAGATTGACACTTCAACCCAGAACACAGTTCCTATTTTATCCAGAGGTACATTGTCAAAAGAAAAACATTGCTTCTCTTTCTCAGAAGATGACGTTATTAAGTGGCTGTTTTCCTATCGTTGACTTGACATTCAAACGTGCGTTTAAAAATGTACATTTGCGTGCTGTGGGACAATCATTGAATGACAATATTGCAAAATGTATGGATATTGAGCGTGAACAGAATATTCTGAACAACATAATTAATGCCATTAACAATTTATATAATTATAATTAAATAAATTTAAGTATGCAGGATCCGTTCCCTCGAGGTTGTACGACTGTAAGTTAGTCATTTTCATAAAAAAAAAAATATATATAATAAATTGTCTAAATTCTTATCAGAAATGTCCAGAAAGCTGTCATAACCACAGCATTTTAGCCATATTTGTTGTTTACGGGGCTGATGTGATCTCCATTGGTACAGACCACATATATAACACTACTCGTGATTGGCTGTCAGACACTCGCAACAGCTAATCAAATTTAGTCAGATAAACTGTTCTTGCAAAAATATGAAAAGAGAGTGGTGGTCATGCAGGGGGTGATGATTTGATAAACTATCTACTGGGTGTTAGTCATCACACAGCAAAGAGTATCAGAGGTGTGTGGATAGCTATTTGTGTCTCAAACTTCATATTGGGAACTTTCTGATAAGAGTATAATAAATATTGCTGTGATTTCATTCTGACTCTTTGGTAAATAAAACAGATTCCATGTGTATGTTCTGACTTATTCCCATATGTTCTGAAATCCAAAATGATTGGTCTGGCTTAATGCTTGGTATTTATTGGAGCTATATATGGTCCGGTACACAGAGGGCCCTTGCTGACCTGTCAGTGTTCTAGCTTAAGACTGTGCTGCTGAGAGAAGTGTAGAATTCCAGCTAATGACATCTTAAATAACATAGTGAATTATTCAAATCAGGTTGCTGATAGCTGTTAACAAAACGCCCTGCATAGAACAAAATATTGAGGACATCATCACACAGCATCTTCAATCAGCTACATGATAGCCTAGACCAGAGTCGTATTATTATATGGGTTTTTGTGCCCATAATATTAATCAAAGTAGTAATAGGTTTTGGCAGCTATGATTGAATTTGCTTCCGAGAACATTTTTGTTTTGTGTACGGTGTAAATGACATCAACTGCTATTATTACATTATAAGTACAACCAAATAGGCTTTGAAAGCATGTTACATGTTCATTAACCCAGTAATCAGAGATAGGACCATCTTCTGGAAATATCTTACAATAAAACCTCATCAGAGACCTTATGCTGTGGTGAAGCATAGATTGTCTATTTTAAGAATCCCCGTACCACTGACAAAAACTGTAACCACATATTAGAAACTGTTTTGTCAAGCATGACTAGAGCTTTGATCAATAATTTCTGAAAAGAAAAGCATACCTTGTTGGACTTTTATGATAAGATTCAAACTCTGGACTTCAGATTGTTATACTATCGCTCTAACTGACTGGGCTACCTGGTAATGGAAGCCAAACTGTGCTCAATTTTATCTGAAATCTTTTCCTTCAAATGACTTCTAATCTAGAATGGCAAAAGGGCCCGGTTTTGACTAAATTTGGTATGGGCCGTCTCTGGACCATGTAAATTTAAGGGGTAGGAAATTTAACGAATGTTGTATCCTTCTTGGGGCAGATGGATAGGGTTCAGAAAGGGAAATAGAGTTTAATATTTTAGATACTGTACTTAAATATTGGTGAATGGAATGTTGACCAAATGGTGGTAACTGAATGCTCCTATGTTCCTGACTAGATGCTGATTTTTTTTCTCTTTTTTTCTTTTCTTTTTTTTCAAATCCAAAATAGCCATCCTTTCCCCTGAGTTGTTTTTGACTAATTCTTACTCCCTCAGATAATTTCTACCAAAACATTTTCTGATGTTCCTGTCATTTCCTATACCAAGTACCGGTAATAGGTTTTGAATTATTTGGGTCAAAAGGAAACTTCTTGTCTAGTTGTAATGAAACGTATAGATGATACAGGCCTGATAGGCCTCTTGTATGAGAAAGGATTCTGACATTTCTTATTGTATTAGAAATTCTGGGTACAGTACAGGCATACTGATGTAGTTGCTATTATGGAAGACCCATTGTCGCAGACTCTCCATTCAGGTTTTGATAATGAAGATTTGACAGCTACAAGAAGTTCATATATAAGTTGCGGGGGATCCACACCAGGCGCTGATTGGTGTACATTGAGTCTGGACAGATGGCAGAATATCGCTGAGTTGAGTGGGTGTAACAGCGTTATAGCCAATATCGTGGATATGGACAGTGGCACCTTTTATACTGAGAGACATCCAAGACTGGAGAGATACTCTGAATGTCAATTTAGTGCTTGAAAGAGAATCCTTCATAATTAGCTGTGAGATTGGTTCATCATGTTTAGGGGAAGCCAGTGGCACTTATCAGCGACTTTTAACTGTCACTTCATCGACTAGATCTAACCACTGATCAATTCTATCTTATCAACTAAAATGTATTTGTTGATCTCTGCATATCACATTTACTTAAATTTAGAACAAGGTCCTCTGGTAAGCACATTTAACTCATTCACTCCTGAAGACACGTTTGAATTCTTCCTATTCAAAGAATGGAATAGTTCATTATGAAATTTCAGGGATGAATGATTTAATTATTCATATTCTAAGGGGTATTCCTGGCTACGTGAGCAGAGGCATTACGTTTTAGTGAGCACTATTAGATATTAGAGGTTAACCTTGTTTTTTTGCAAACAAAGAGATTATGTTTTACAATCTAAGCCCCTTGTATGATAATATTCTTCTTTATCTCATTTCACACAAACATGGGTGTTTTCTATCAAAGGTCAAGGTCAATATTAGCACAAACAGAATCTCACTTTCACACTCCTGACTAAGCTGCAGTTTCTGTACTTCTCGATTGATTTTAGTGGAACTTCACAGGTATGTTAACCATTAACAACCTTGAACAAGAATATGGCTGTGATGAGTCAAAGGTCAATGTTACATTACAGTACACGTACCTATACTGAGATAATTTTTGCCACAGTTTAACTTTTGCCTTTCTCTACCTCTTCACTGAGGGCATTTTTATTCATAAGAGTTAATATCAGTCCATAGAATACCCTGTATAGTAATTACATGTGACAGACAAAATTTACACTAGGAGATGTTAATGGACTGTACCAGTGAAGGGTGAATATTTGACTGGGCAAAAATGTCCAGTATACAGTATAATATCATTGATCCAGCAAGTGCAAGAATATTGTGAGCCCTCATCTATAGTTATTGTAAAGTCTGATAGAAATCTACTATAGAAAATAAAACATCCTTATCTTTTTCCATCCCAACAGTAATTGTTCACTCTTTAGTAGAATTCTGGTTTGATTCGAAGAAGAGGGCAGAACAAACAAACTTCACCAGTAGTAAACGGACGTGATCCAGTGGGTTTAACTGTAATGACCAAAACTTGGTTTATCTTAATTACAGTCAATCGTTTTTCCTCCTCAGTAAATAGAGGGATACAATGGGATTATTTATAGCTCAGTAAAATCAATGTTCAGAACAGTAACGAGGTCATTAATGTCACGTACACAGTCTAGATCTGCTTCCACTGATTTCTGTTTCTATCTCCACATACATTTTTAGCATTAGAGGCATTGAAACATTTTCATGTACATTGTATAACCTACAAGGCTGTTTATAAATCTGTCTAACCAGTATATCAACCTTTGTGTTGTTGTTTCAGTATTAGCTATGATGCTGGTTTAAAAGCCATATGTTTGAATTGTAGTTTCAGTTTTAGCTATTATACAAGTATATTTACATTTCCACTGCAAGTCCCTCTGTAAGTAAGCATTACGATCAGAAATTGTGTTCATAGGGCTTTGAATGCAATTGGATCAGTGTCATTTTGAAGCTTCTCCCACCTTCAATAACAAGAGACAACCATTGGAAGCAAACATTTTGGTGACATATTAAGGCTGTTTCAGGAATCTCGTTTGCACTAACAACAGAGACACTTCAATGTCGTATAAAGAAATATCTGTATTTAGGACAATAGTAACTCAAAAGTATGATGCAAATATAAGGTTTGAACTAGGGCTTCATGGTAACATACTGGCATGAATATTGAAAAAATGCCATTCAATCCTAACACAAATGTAAACTTGTGTGTTGGTAATTTGTGTGTTGGTAATTTCAGTATCAGTACAAGTATACTAACCAATGGGTTTGTAGTTTCTGTATTTTGTTGGGGGGGTTTCCAGTATAAGCTGTTATGCAAGCATACTAACCAATGCATTTGTAGTTTCAGTCTTTTAGCTATGATACAAGTAAGCAAATGAACGTCTATGAAGTTTCAGTATTTATCTATAATACCATCATTTAAATGTGATTTTCTGTCTCTGTCATTTCAGTGGATGTACATTGTGCCGTTCGTGTTGATCATGATGGTGGCGTCCAGTGCTGATCCACAGGCCGCTGGGGGTGGATCTTAGATTACACCACTGGACCAATAGACAAGCAATTTCGATGTCCCTCCAGCATCACCAAGAACAGATGCAGATTGGAAACCTGACAACTATAAAACAATAGGTGGTGTTACCTGTACTATAACATTGAGGTGAAAAGGGGGAAGGGGGGTAGAAAGTATTATGACAATAATCAGGAAGGGATATGGGCTTTGGGTACAAGGGTCTGGGTCATATTACAATAAAAGGTAAGAAGAATTGTTACAATAATGGAAAATACTGTGGGTATGCACAGTACCCTGGAGTAAGACAGGGTAACAAAGGAAAGGACAAGTCAACAAATCAATGTAATGTATTGCTTTAATTAACCCTTTCACCACTGTAGACCATAATGGACTCATCCTAATCAATGTACGGTAGAGTCTACTCGANGGGGGGGGGGGGGGGGGGGGGGGGGGGGGGGGGGGGGGTTCAAAGAATATTAGTGAGAGCAGAAATGTTAGTCTAAAAAACAAAGAGGATATATTAACTGGGAATAAGTCAGACAGATTACTCTAGGAATGAAGGGGACAGATTCCTTATCACTATAACAGGGTGTGGGCAAAGAAATTACATTGTAGAGATAGAAGGAACAAGCTATGTGCACTTGTGACATCAAAATGCAAAAAATGGAAAGATTTTTCCTTTTTTAATCAGACGAACAAATATTACACCTTGGTGGTGTGAATAGAAATATTTCTTTTTCTCCTAAACATATTTTTAGTAGTGTGAACATAAAAATGATTCCCCATGATTAGTGTATGTAAAAGAAATCCCATGGTAACATTTCGTTGTCACACCCTCGAGGTATGAAAAAATGATATCAATATATGAAGTGCTACCATGTCTCAGTAAAACATGCTGAATTGTGTGTAGAGAGATATAAAAGAATTTGAAGGCAAAAAAGAAAGATTGCTTTAATTAATGGAGGTCTGACAGAGTACATTTGAATGTCTGGTACTCGGGAAAACCCATGATCTTGAAACTCAGACTGCCGAACTAATAATACTGGCTAATACAACGGAAACAACAAGCATATGTGTTCATATAAGGAAACAATGCCAATCCTCGGTCTAACACCCAGCTTTTTGTGGTACGGATGCTGATATCTGGATGGTATGATTAACAGTAATCTATCATGTGTTTTGAAAATGAGATTGATATGTTGATACAGATATCTGTATAAATAACAGGAGAGGTGTGTTTTTCTACAAATCTTGTTGACACCCTAACGATTGAGCTACGCACAGCTTGCGTGCTATAATGACCGACGGTAACGAGACACACACAGTGTAGTGCATGCCATTTTGACAAAGCACCTTCCACTGTTGTGTGGTAAATGTTCAAACAGTTATTAGCAACATGTTAACTTGTATTTGTCTTTTAAGTCTGATAAGAATGAAGTACTGGTACATTTATACAAGACTTGCATATTACTGGAAAGAATAAGATAAAAAAAAATATGTTTAATTTTGTACAGAATTATTCAATTATATTTATTTCATCCTGTATACCTGGAGACATATGTTGTATATATCCATTGTCCTTTTTAAGTACTGAAATTTCTTGTGTATTGCCTGCTTTGCTTCTTCATCCGCACAAATCTAAATATAATGTTTAGGAAATAAAGTGTGCAGATTAGCATCATTGCCCACCTGCTGGTTATATTAATTATCTGCTACATAAAAACTATTATACACAATAAATACCAATCACTCCGATAGATGTAGGTCTGACCTGTACTTATCGGGACATGTAAGTTATTGAATCCTTTAATATAGACAATATACCAATAATTCAATTCATTATTCTGATGAAAACAGCCAAGGTGACGCATAGTAGTGCAGGAAGTACTCCTCAGACAATAAAATACAGTGCCGGTAATTAATTAGCTTTTCATGCATGGTTTCGAGATGATGAAACTTAAGAATTTCTGTAATTTTGTTGTATTTTTGTTTATAATTGAAGATGAATACAATTTTGGATTTGAAAAAAATCACGTAGTTGACCCTTTTCATATTTTTTTTAATATTTTGTCACATAGCCCGTTTCATTAGATAGCCCAGAGGACATTTTCAAGGTAAAAAAAATGTATATACAGTGGGCAATACCCAGAAAATTATGGTACATGTAATAGGGTAATGTTGTAAATAAAACAAACCTTATTGTTGTTACTGTATAGGAACAGAGTACTGCCTGTGGAATTGATGAAATCATAGCAGAATAGGGTATCCGAGTACAGCACCTAGAAATGATGTCTGTAGCGAGAGTCTTAATCTCTGTTTATCCATAAATATCCAGTCAGTCATCAGGGTGTTTCCGTTTGGTAAACATTTCTATCTGTGAAATATGAACTGGCAATAGATATATTGTAGTTTTCTTTAATCTGAACATAATATACTCCTTCACTGAATAGCACTTTAGTAAAAGTTATATACGTTAGGGTGAATTTGATTATTTTCATTTTCTGCTGCGAATAGGGAGGGAAACCAGCCAAAGGGGAGATAAATCTGTCAAACTGTCGTGAACCAGCTGTTGTAGTCTATAGTATTTGGTCCACGGGAAGTAAGATATTGGTACAGTTGTTGCTGGATCAGACTGAAATACAATCGTATCCTTCAGACATTTTTATCATCTTAAGATCACGCAACACCCTTTCTAAAACAGAGTGGTGACTGTTTGAAATATGGCAGTGTTATTTACAACTTTGCACTTTTGTAGACAAATTGAACAGAATGCTGGTAACAGTTTAAATCCTGTGGTAAACTCGCCAGTACTTTTTATTATTTTTTATTTGATGTGGTTGGTGCTCAACTCTGCAGCAAATTCTTGTTTTCCATATGGCACTCATTAAAGCATTAAGTTGCTTTCTGTTAATAATTATGAACAGAATTGCAGAAAACAAAATGTTTGTTAGGATTACTTGTCTACAATATTTCCTGACCAGTATAGGAAATTTATGAACAGTATGCAGTATACTATTTATATATTTTCTCTTCATAGATTTACTATTTAAATTTCAATTGTTTATTTGCATGACCTTCAAATATGAGATAAATTTTCAATAAATTGTATAACAGCCATGCCCGTATCCATCAACTATCTCGAATGTTAATGGCATCATAATATCGTAGAGCCGACACAACCACCAGGCCGTACTGGCTCACAGCTGACTTCAGCAGGTTTATGTTTTCAGATCCTATAAAAATTCTTTACCATTTACCAGTGTAAAACATGTCTGTTTTTTCAGTGCAGTGAATTCCACTTACTGTAACATTTAACCTCATATTCTAGATAATGTGTTAAATTCCTTAACCCAGGGAATTACTTATAATTTGTCTCCTGATATGATTTTTTTATAATTTGTCTCCCAATATGATTTGTTATAACATATCTTTCTAGAAGAAAATGTATATTAAACAGGATTCGTTGCACTTGGTATGTTTAGCATTCGGTATATGTAGTAGTGTAGTTTGTGTTGTACTTCATACAAATGAGTGTAAAAAATGAGAAATTGTATCCAGAATCTGTATTACTAGTAAGAGTCTGTGAGTGTCACAGTATAAGTACCAAATACATATGCTCCGAGTTTTGTTATGGTAAAGGTGTGCGACTGTGATGGTATGTGGTATACTGTATGGTTTTGACTTCTGTTGTCAATAGAATATGTGTCTCCGTTTGTAGCAGGTCACCTTCTAGTTGGATGTGTGCATCAAGTAAATCCAAAAAACAGATCTAACTAAAATATGGAAATTTGAACCATTTCTAATGTCAGGTGACAGGTTTTCAATATTTCCGCTTTTTTTTGTGTGTGTTTGTGAGTATGTGTGTGAAAGTTTTAAACGTTTTAGAAAGTGGTATTATTTATATCTTATATTTATATATTATTTATATTATATAAGGAAGATTTTCACATTTGAATTTTTTCTCATAAATGTCACCACTACATTCCACCAATACCAGATATAAAACCGATGTACACGTTACCATTCATAAACTTCGTATATATAAGATTTTCATAAAACAATAGCAGACTTGGAAAATTGAGATAAACAAGCTATCAACGGGAAAACAAATTTTAATTCTTAGCTGTCTGTTAACTTTGTAGTGCAAATTGTTGTTGTTGTGCGTCTTTTTTTTCAATGTTTGGATATTAGCTACATAGTAGTAGCCATACCGAGTTATAGCTATACAATAAAACCTGTGTGTAATCAAGTAGGGACAGTGTAAAATGTAATTACATGTACTGTATTAAATCAATTATCGATTGTGCGAAATGCAACTACACTTGGCAGGTACCATCAATTATTGATTGTGTGAAACGTAATTACATACATTGGATACTTAATGCCACCAGCTATCCATCCCAGTGAAGTTGATTGATTTAGATAGGAAATGATGTTAATGAAATCTTTACATCAAACTCTGTTTTAAAATATTTATTGTATAAGTGCCTGTGAATGTCTTTTTGAGGTATACCGAGAAAATGTTATCGTCTGAAGTGTATGAATCAGGATGTACAGATCATTGGGCAAGCTGTTTGACTAATTGCTGGTGCATGAAAATGAAGTTGTCCCAATAAATAAGAGAGAGAGAAATACTTGTTAGTGTTATTTGTTTCTGTGAAAAAAACTTCTGAACAAATCAGTTTTCACTCTTCATTTCAGATCGATCATGATTTCTTCTGATAAACCAAGTGGTGTAGGGTCATAATAGTTTGCCTAGTGTGGTATGCGGGGAGGAAGATCTATCAAGTAACCTTGTGGGGTCAAATGTGGTAAAATCTTTCCATGATAGATCCCTCAAGTATTCTTTCGAGAAATTGTGACAAGGCCAAACTAAAGAAATAATTTGTTTCCCGTTACACCTGAAATACTTAGGGTAGGTAATAAATTCTATTTTTCAATGTTTTAGAGAAGGTTCATATAGGAGAAAAGAGTAATCTCGACTTCAACAGTGATTTCTTGAAAATTGCCAAAAAAATCTGGATAGACACAAGTTTTGGGTTGGTTTTGTAACTGGAAACAAAATACTTCTTATATTTGGCATAACAGGGACAAGACAGATGAATTGTGGACATAAAAGGCTAATTCAACAGCCCAACATTTGAAAATGTTGAAGTAGGACTATATAAAGAAAAGAAACACAGACATAGTTGTAGTCACCAACTGTTTTATTCGAAGGCCCAAGATTTCATATGGTAACCATCAATTCCATGATTATCTCTACTCTCAAGCCAAGACCCTCAAGGGAACAAAATAAGGAGTGTGAAAATAAGAAAAGAAAGATGAACAAATCTATGCTTATGGGGTATTTCTTCTGGAACATTTTTTTAAAATCATATTTTATTTTTTTTTACAATTTTTTTTACAATTTTTTTTCAAGTGAAATAAGAGTAGCTGCTTCAAACTTAGCATTCATATAATGATATGACGGAAACTTGACGCATTAAAACTTCTATGTCACTTGGAGTTTTGCATCCATGTAAAAAATCCTTCCATTTCATGTTAACAGAGTTGCACGTTTGAATCTCAGCAATTTTTGAACTTGTCAGTTAGACAACACATAGTTCCTATTGTTCTTTGATCGCTAATCACAGCACTTGGTTTTGAAGTTGTAATGCTCTGCTACAACAGATGTTTGGCCTCTTCGAAACTATGTGTTGTACACATGTGAGCTCTCCGAGTACTAGCTCGTGTTCACTGTCATCATTATGCCTTTGATTGTGATCCTTGCCTCAATTCCATGAAATGCAAATAAAAGGAAAATGTTTGTGTTGTTTGCTGTTGAAGTTGCCATACCACATCTACAATACTCACAAATATTTCCATAGCAATGAAGTACCCTCTATCCAATGCTGAATAGGAAGGTGTGGACAAATGGTGGTGGTTCTTTTTCATAATGCATGATTAAATAAAATTAGGAAAATAATTACTTGCAAGACAAATGACATAAAAAAGGGACAGGAAAAAAAAAGCCACCAATCATGCACTGTGATAAAATTTCATGGTTTGTTTGATTTTCATCCACAACTTGAAATTCAAATTGAACAGTCAAGCAATAACTCCACTACTACATCCGATCCATTACTGTCACATGACTATCATGTGACTGGTCACAAGATGCAAAATGTGACCTCAGGCAGTTTGCTGCTGTTGAGGACGCCCGAATCCTCCTCCACCACCTTGTCCTCCTCTGGAACTTCCACGAGCTGCTCCTCTGGGTGCACCACCCCTCGCAGCTGTAAGTACACAGAAACAGAAATCAGTAAAGGCCACCATACAACATTCTCTACTTTACAAGAATAACGTAAATGGAATATGTCA
The DNA here is from genome assembly GCF_002113885.1 of Mizuhopecten yessoensis. Lineage (NCBI taxonomy): Eukaryota > Metazoa > Mollusca > Bivalvia > Pectinida > Pectinidae > Mizuhopecten > Mizuhopecten yessoensis. The sequence goes on from NW_018405139.1 coordinate 136,581, forward strand.
AACAAATTAAAATAAGCTTTAACTTGACCAATGTCTGTGATACTTAAAAAGACTTGACCAATGTCTGTGATACTTAAAAAGACTTGACCAATGTCTGTGATACTTAAAAAGACTTGACCAATGTCTGCGATACTTAAAAAGACTTGACCAATGTCTGCTATACTTAAAAAGACTTGACCAATGTCTGCGATACTTAAAAAGACTTATCTTTTTAAAAAGGCAAGTACGCTATTGTGCTAAACATGAAAAATGTTTGAGGAGTTTTCTTTTTATACTTTTTATATTTAGTCATAATCTGATTCAGTCTTTAACTGCAAATAATTAAGATGATATTAATGGTTGCTTTCACTGTGTTGATCAGACCAAAAATGAATGAAGACATCAGTCATTTACACTTAAAAAGAGTTGACAATCCATTCCTCTCTCTGCACTTAAAGTATATTTGGCAACAAAAGTTTACCACTTGTTCCAAACTATCTAGTAGTTTGTAGAGTTTTGTCCCTTTAATTACCACAGCATTAGTTTTTTCAACAGTGGATTATGACACATACTTGTGAAGTACAGAGTGCAATTTGATTGGTTGGCTGTGCATAGCCGTTACCATTGATAGTTAAGTGGCAGCTTCGATTCTGCTTCAAGAAACACCAAGGGAGCAGATCAGAGGTATGGATTATAACCCTCGATAAACCAAGACAGGATGTTATGCCACTAGTGGATAAAGTGTAAAAATGCAAATAGCATTGAATGTATATATTGAAGCATTTACATTTGGGATTTTGCCATCCTGGATCAATAGTCTAGTCCTGTTGCTAGGGTGAAATTGACGATAGCGATTGAGAAACAATTTCAGATTTTGGTGTAACAAATAGTTTTATCTTATTTGTTTTTGAAAATAAATACATCTACCACATTTAAATATACCTCCTAAATAGTGTGATATATCATTAAAATATGAAAGAGGCAAGGTTAAAGAAGAGGTAACAAAAATGTATAAATAAATGTAATATTAGATGCAGGGGTAAAATTCTTTCCTAGCGTGAAAGAGGAGTGCATCACATTTAGTAGAACTGCCCCAACTTGAACGAGTGCAAATAGGCGACATTCAAAATAATGCCTCCAGATCCAGTCAGTTTAAAGAAGCTTGCACTTAATCACAAAATGATAAAAAAACGATTTTTTTTATAAAGCGTGCAGGGAAAAAGAAAATAATTTCATGCAGACATCTTCTAGACTATGTTGAGCTTATTACGGTCAGGGAATGTCTGAAATAATAGCTATCTTCCAAATTTAAAACACATTCAGTCAAAAAATTATCTTAATTTCCCATCACAGTTTACAAAGGGTTACAGGGTAAAAAAAATAGGAAACTGATAGAAGTTTCCAGCGACAGCTATTCCGTCTGTATTGATTGTTACGTCATTGGTTTGTGTGAGAAAATTACGTCGTTTTCCCAAAAATTGATGACGTTGCTCTCACAAACCAATGACGTAACAATCAATACCTGCTCACAAGAGAAGATAACTCTGCAATATGCAAAGACGGAATACCTCGTTTGAGTTGTTTATTAGCACTCTATGACACAAATTTAAAGGACAAGCAAAAGTCTAACCAAACGCTTCTGCTGACTGAACGAAAAAGCCACATCTAGATCTGATGATATAAGCCGAGCTGATGTCAGAATCTGACAGTATACAAAAATGACAGTATGTGAGCTGCTCAAGGAAGGACTAATTAACTTTATATTAGAGACACACCTCCTCCTCCTCTACTGTTCCCCCTTGCCTGGCCTCCACCCCCACGCTTTTGGAATCCTCCACCACTGTTATTGCCACCGAAGTTGCTGTTGTGATTTTGATATCCTTCGGACCTATTGTTGTAGTCGTTTGAGCGGGGAGGGAAGCCTTGGAAAGTCCCTGTAACAGAAGTATATCGATTGGTCACTAACAAACGGCGCGTCGACAGACTTGGGCGTTTCTTATGTCCATTCTTCAATATTTCTTTCGTGCGATTCCTTAGAGTATTATCATGCTATATTTTTGCTACTTTTAATTCAATTTGAACTTTAATAGACAATACCTCTACTCTAGCATTACCATTCTACTCTACTAAATGTGTCTGAAAAATCCTTACAGGTCATTTGACTTGCAGGTTGACATGGAATCTATAGGTTATAATTAATTGGATCACCAAATGGAAATTTGGTAATTCATTTTAACAATCTAGAAATTTCACACTATTACACTTTGTATTAACCTATTTTAAAAAAACATGAAAATCCATTGCAATACAACAGTGATATTGTCTAGATATGTGTTTCTTTATCTGATAAGTTATACTATGCAAACGGTGTTAGTTTAAACCTTTTCTTTTATGTCTCTCATGTTTCCTGGCAGTTGGGCCTCACAGAAAAATACACTAAAAATGTTCTTTATTTTATCATACATATTTGGCTCACTTCCTTTAACAGCTTGCATATTATTGTCAATAAAAAAAGTGAAATCACTGAACATGAAAGAAAAATACTGACTCATATTAATTCGGACAATGTACACAACAATTTGATATCTATTTGACGAAGTACAGAACCAAAAACATGCAGGATTCACAAGAAAAATCAGGTAAATAATAAAACATGTAAAAAGTGTATTTTGAAACACAAATAAACAATCCATATACAGGGCCGACATAAACTGGTTAACCTATTTTTTTTACTTTAATCACACAAGGATATACCATACCATCAATCCATGCTATTTACCAATGACACATCAATATGAAAACTCTTTCACATGCAAATAGCTACAAATGACTAAAATTGTGTTTGGAATGAATTTTTGCGGCAAACACGCTGGACTTTTCATTTTGTTCTGTCAAAAACAAATTCCAACTTTCTTCATTAAGCTGTGAACTTATTTCATACAGTTGATCCTGAAGTAGTGGTATGGTTGGTCATTACGGATTCTTCTGAACAAACCACAGGGATCTGTTGATAAGTCACTTACCACTCTGCCCTCCTCTGTTGCCACTGTAGGAGTTGCCTCCCCTTGCACCACGACCTCCCGAGAACCCGTTGGCCATGTTTCCACCTCGTTCTCCACCTCTGTTGTTCTTTCCTCTGAAGCCACCTCGTTCACCATTTCCTCTGTTGCTGCGATAACTTGAATTGTAATTATTTCCTAGAAAAAAAGTTATACACTAATTCAGTTAATATCTTTTTTAAAGACTCTTTTCTGATCTTAAATATATGCAAGATCAGTAGAAATGTGAAAATCTATCCATTCCATACCACAAATTATGTTCCATTCTTGTATCAAAATGTATTCTTTAATCCATATAGGATGAATTCAATTTTTCAAAATACATACTTTTCATGATTATCAAATGCCAAATACCTGCAATTTGACAGGATACTCTCCTTCAACCTTTGTCCTTGAAAGTGCCAAGAATTAATAGCATTTCCAAGGATTTCAGTTAACCCTTGAGAGTGTTTTGGACTCTCCAAATTGAGCTTTGACTCTGGTTTTAAAAAAAACATCTATTTCACATATGCTTCGAGTCCCCAACATTTAGAGAAAAATCTATTTGACTTCTTAAACAGTTAATTGCCAATGCAATGGTCGCTGAAAGCCCCGATTCCAACACAAGTGGGTATGGGTATAATTCCTGCAACATGATAATCGACATTTGATTTACCCCGATCTCCATGTCTGTTCAACTCCTTATTGGTGGCCTGCAAGAAACCATAATCCCTAACACAGCTAGCATTTGACTTACCCTGATAGCTTTGTCTGCCGAAGTCTCCCTGCTGTTGGCCAAACTCATCCTGACCTGGTGTTGATGATGCATTGTACAGTTGGGATTGGAACATCTCTGCATTTGGATTCATTGTGAACTTCTTTTCGGCTGCCGCTTCTGCTGCTGAAGATTCCTGATCAGGACAGGAAGAAATCTGTCGTTATTTTAATTCTATATTTCGTATTTTGATAAACTTTGGAAAGATCCAATCATAAAGTAAATTTTCTGCATAAATTCACACCATGTCATGTTTATCGATCGTTATAAGATTGTTAACCCATTAATGGAAATTCTTTTCAGCATAGAAAACATGCAATTTTTAAAATATAAGAAACCCCATTCATTATATCAAACCACTTCAATTTCCTAGTCATTAAATCGGTTATAATCTAGTTATCTTATAACTATCAATCACATATATCATAGAGGTCCTTGTGATATCTATTTTTGGGAATAGAAAAAAAAGCAGTAAGATGGTTAACATAAATACTTCATAAATCATTATTTATAGCAATTCACAGATGTTTCTAATTACTTTTCAACTAAAATATTGGAAATGCATGTTTGCATTTATTATTGTGTTATTATATATAAATCAAATGCTTCTAATTAACCCTTTCCCCCTTGCTAGGTAACTTTAGTGGACTCTACCATGCATTTATTGGGATAAGTCCATCATGGTATACAATGGTAAAAGGGTTAACTCATTATTATTAATACTATTTCAAGCTCAAATCAGCACTACTGTTTTCTACAGTTCCTAAATTCCATGATGATTCAATAGATATACCTGCTATTTTCACTGTTCGTGCTTATTTTTCAAAAAGTTTTATTGTTGGCAGGTCTTGATCATTCTCAGATTTTTTTTATCTATAAAGCAGGTCATCCTGAACATTTTTGCCAAAAGCACACTTTAAGGAAATTACTAATGTATGTATTAAATTTACAATAAATGTATTAAGTCGTATGTAGTTTGTATATATAGAATAGCTTGTTTATCACGACAGCTTTATAACATTACGATGAATTCTTTTGAAATGATATTTACCCCCGCCACCACTCATTAATATTTCTTCTTTGGAATTCATCCTAATATTTTTACCATTGTGTATACCCTATTTTTACCATTGTGTATACCCAATCATCCACATGAATGCATATGAATCAATTACAGGGCACAACATTTAGCTTTAGAAGTCATATTCCATAGACAACAACTTCCATAGACAACAACTTTGAGGGTCAAAACACACATAAAGTGCATAAAAGTTGTCCTTTTAAGACCAACAGTCAAAGCTAATGATGTTAAATCACTGAATTTGAAATATAACATTACTTTAAGCTCCCTCTCATATGTTCATGTCAGAAACCCTTTATATAAATTTAATAATTAATAAAATAATAATTCAAGATTCTTATATACCGCTTTATCACAACCTAGTTTGAAGGTTGTCTCAAAGCGGTTCACAAATTATTATCCGTGGTTATAGGGCCTTTGCAACCAGCCAATATCTCTCTGGGCAACCAGCCAGTGCTGCCATTTCTGCACTCCCAGCTATCATTCAGCAATTCTAGCAATGCCCAACCACATACTTATTTACAGCCGAGTAGACTAGTACTGGAACAAGCGGAGTAAAGTATCCTGTTCAAAGATACAACACAGTGCCGTGACACGAACCTGCAATCCTTCGGTCACTAGTCCAGCGTCCTACCACTAGACAACTGTGCCTCCAAGACTGTCTAGTGCAAAATTATTATTGTCTAATGCAAAATTTCTGAATTAAAACAAATAAAACAGGCCAAAACCAGTCTTTCCAGGCCCTTCTCCTGAGGCAAAAGTGCTACAGGATCATTATCTCAAAACTTTGTAACAATTTATCAGCCAGCATAAAGACCATCTGAACCTTTATATTTTATATAAGGCACTCGGTGAAATAATATAGTACAGGTAAAATTATTTGTCAATTTTCAAATCAGCCTGCTCTTTTTTTTAAGAGGCTACATTATATTGCTTGATGCTATCACTCACCTGTGTGTTTGACTGTAAGCCTGGTGGCATGGGAATACTTTGTGGAATTTCAAATTTGGATATTGAATTGTCACTTGTTTTTCCCATCACACTTTGTGTGTGTTGGGATGAGGAATCTTTCACAGCAGATGAAGAAAAAAGGGCATCACTTTGTAAACTCTGCCCAAATGTTTGAGAAGGAAAGTCAGATGCACCCCCTAGGGATGACTTTTGCTTGGAGAGCAACGATTGTGTGGATTCTTTGTTTGATGAGGTGAGATCACGGGGTGCTTGTTGGGCAAGGTCCCCAAACCCTTGATTGGTAAATGTCTGTGATGATAAACTTTCAGTTTGATGTCCAAGGGGGGCAGGGGGCATTGGATGGGCTGCCACGACAGCTGGGTCCATGTGAGGTGACTCCATGTCTAGTGTGGATTCCTGTAGAAAGTTGAAGTTACCTTGAACCTTGGATACAATATCTTGGAATGGTCGTGGATTGTAAGTATTGTCTTGTGTCTGGTCCTGCTGCTGTTGCTGCTGCTGCTGTTGTTGTTGTTGTTGTTGGGTTGCTGTTATTGTGGATACTTCTGCCGTGTTTGCTGTTGCCTTGGAAAAGAATGAGTCTGCCTCTGCCATGGTGGCATACTCTGCCTGCTGTTGTACACTACTTTGACTAGCCTCGTTGGTTTGTTCATGTTGTTGTTCCTCAATGACCTTTGGAGGAAGTGATGCCTGGACTTCTACAGAATCAGCTTGAGGAACTTCGCTGGAACTGACCACAATGAATTCCTGGTCACCAGCGGCATCCTCTGTCGCCTCTACTTCTTGAGCAGCTGCATTCTCAAAGTAGCCGCAGTTATTGATGAGATCAAGCAGCTCATTGAGATCCTTGTAGTTTGTTCCGACGACTTCCTTTTCCTTGGCATCTAACAGACAAAGGAGGTGCTCTGAAGCCTGGTTAAGTTGTTCTGTGTAGTTCCCACTATCACGTGACGGACTGATCAGTTTGTATAACTCGTCCAGATGGGTTAGATTTTCCTCCGTCAGAACCTGTAAAATTTGTTTTTAATTTCTAGTCACCTTTGAACTGTTAGAAAGAGCTAAATCAGAACTAGAAATAACACTTGTGATAATGCATAATGCAAAATGCAAGTTGTGTATGTCAAAATATTATTATCTGCAACATCATAGCCTTGTTAAATGAATTTCTCTTAAGCTTGATTGGTACATAATCAGTCTAGCAAACAAAAAGAACCAGTTTGGTCCAAAATAAGGCATAAATTTACTAAACAATGACCTCTGTTACATTGACCTGCATTAATAAGGGACACAGGCAATTATGACAAAATATGCATTTTTGTTTTTGCACAAGAATGCTTTTACCCCCACGAAACACTTGGGACAAGTTCTTCCCTAATGGAAGACTATGCCATCTTAAAGCTAAAAACTTAGCGACGAAAAATTTCTCTTTTGCTTAAATGATAGAGCTCTAGACTAATAAAAAAGAGGTCTGAGAATCATTGCCTAGGGGAGGCATTAAAAACAAAAACAAACTCTGCTGCACTCACCACTGCACCATGCTTGCCCGTCTGGAAGTCACTTCGGACTTTATCAGACCCCATGCTATCGAGCAGGTTCTGGACCTTCAGCATCTCCTGCATGCGTTTCAGGACCATGTTCTGTCGATCTATCTTTTCCCTTTTCATCTGCTTTTTCATCATTTTCTCGGCCTACAATTACATGCAAAGAAACAAATGTTAATGCAAGTTTAGATGAAGAATCATTTTACTAACAAAGCACCTTGGGACATAAATCGAATACACACGATGAGGAAAGAATATTCTTTTTGGAAAACTGCTTAAACTACAGATATATTGCAAAATAATTTAAAACATTTACTAAATATTTCCTAAAAATTCCATTCAACAAGTCCTGTGGACTACGAAGCAAAAAAAAAAGGTTAGTGTCTAACTCTGTTGCGGGGTATTCCTTTAATCAAGCAGGGGTTTTCCTACAATAGAATTTGGGGCCGAATAACGGCCCCTTTCCCCTTGGAAAATCTTGCTAAAATTCCCAATTTGCCATTGAAAAATTCCCAATCGGATGGCTATTTTTGCAAGATTTAAATATGCTCAGTGTGGAGAGGGAAGATGTTAAAACATTTGTGTCAATGAAAATATATTTTAATTCCCTTGAAAATTAAATTCAAAAGTATACATCAGAATATTATCAAGTTATTTCTGTTGCATTAGCGTTGTAAAATTTCGCTACTTTTGTCTAGCCTGCATGATTTAAGTCGGAATAAAACAAATTTACAACATGTATTACTCAAGAAAGTGATACTAACCATCAAAGAAGCGATCTTTGTAACTAATTCAGTCCAGGCACAGAATCCAGAAATGATCTGTTCAATTTTATTTATTACTGTATTTTCTGGCTATCAGAATTTTGTACATGCCTTTACTAGATGTACTAGAGTTTAACTGTACGCTAGACCTAAGCTTATGCATTGAAAAATAAATAAGAAATTCCAATATCAAAGAATGCAATATAATTTCTTATAAGAAGTAAAATTTATTAACAGTAACTGGAAAATGTATGAAATTTTATTTCCCCTCATTTTCCCCAATTTACCGCGTAAAAATTCCCCAATTCATTGGACCCTGGACCTGAATAAAAGATGGTAGAAAAATCCCTGAAGTATCAAGACATATGCCATACATAATGCATAAATTTAAAAGGTAAAATGAAAATAATATATCAGTTTATGATAAAAAAAAAATATCACACAAATTGATTACTGTGCAGGCAAATTTATCAAGCATAGTTAAACAGTAACTTAGGATATTTCCAGCAAAGTATAGCAACTGCCAAATTGTTTATGCAAGAAAAAGAATCAATGAAAATAAATACAACTTTGAATACTCACATCAACATTGATACCGAGAAATTGTTTCTGCAGATCTCGAGCAAACTCCAATGTCTGCATGACTTCTTCATACTTGTCAACGGCCGCCTGTCCAAGTAAAACATCACATTACAATGCAAGCTTTATATCGACTACCGCACTACTTCATGAACACTATATCAATATTGTGGTTGTTATGCTTCAGCTTTTCTGAATAACAGAATTTTATCAGGCCTCAATTCTAGGTCTTGTATTTTTTGTTTTCTGGCATCTGCTTTCCCCTATGCCAAACAAAAGAATTTTTTACTTTCAAACTGGTTTTTAATTGAAGCATGTTTTCAGATATTAATTAAAATATCTATAAACATAAAAAAAATCCTACTCTGCAAATACCATAATTCAAAATAAGGTCAAAGCGAAAGACTGAACACCTTTAATTACCTGTTGGTCTTTCTCCAACTTGGTTCCACTATCAGCTTTGGCCCTGTAGCCATCGAGCTTCACCTTCAACAAAAAATTCAACAAAGATGTCAACAACAAATAATGGTTCATAAGTCAATTGTTCATTATAGCAAAGGAGTCTATTGTATGCCAGGAAACTTTTGCCTTTCGATCCGAGGGCTAATTTAACATGACGGCGAAAGTTTAAGTAAATATGTATACGATGGCAAGTTTTGTCACTATTTCGTCTACACTGAGGTTTATTAACTTCGGTACCTTATGTGATGCAATTGGGGTCCAGTGTGTGATGCAACCTTATGTTTCATAATAAATGATTGACAATTTGTTTTATTTTTCAATCATTCAATATTCCAAAAACACATCATTTAGTTTCAAATATTTACATGGATGATAAGTGTACATCAGAGAGGCCGTAACGGGGAATTTCCACTGTTGAAGATGTAGGGCGAATTTAACACTGGGTGAAAGGCGAAAATTTCAGAGTATACAGTATTAGCTTAAGATATATTATAATTCTATCCAAAGTTCACTATGAATACTTGAAGTATCTCTTGACTGCGACCAATTTTCACATAGATACTACTAGAACTTTGGGTCAATTCTTCACATTATTATCATCATACGTCATTCCCAGACACAATTTTTTGTTAAATTTTGGCAATAAAAAATGTTTTGGCCAATCAACTCATCATGGTTAGAATTCTATGAATCGGATAATTTTATCAATATTACCAAATAGAAATACCAGATAATTATCTAGTTGAGTGCCAAATTTTACCAAGTTTTGGTTCAAAAACTATGAAAGGAAAATCTTTCCAAAAGTAAATGAACATACCCGGTATATAGAATTGAATGGAAAAATGACAGCGCAAAAGACCAAGGGCACATCATGATTACTGTATATATCAATTTATGTTGTTTGACATGCTCATTCAGGTTAATTCAAGTTTGAAAAAGAAAAACAAAGTGAACTTTAGTTGGTTTCGATCCATTGTGCTGGTGTAATGATTATTTAGTAGGAGTAGAAAATATATGGCCAGACCGGGGCTTCTGACCCAGGACCCTCTAGCTCTGAACTCAAGACAGATCAATTGATCGAGCCACCCTGTCATCGATGTAGTCTGGTTCCACTACAATTCATTGAAGTGCATCTATAAAATGGCATCATTCTGCTGCGAAATTTTGTAACTGATGAAATGAAAGACTAAAACTTGACTTATTTCATAACTACAAACAGATCCGGGTCATTTCGCCCTGAATCAAGTTCGTCCAATGTTGTTTCGCCCTAATATATCTTTACATTTTAATGTTATGAATATCTGTCAAACATTCTTTGATTACTAAAAAAGCTTCAAAATAATATTTTCTTGTTTCAACACTGTCAGGTCGTTTTGGTAACAAGTCGTTTCTGTAACAAGACGGAAGTCGTTTCGTGACCTTTTTCAGGGTTGTTTCGAGAGTGTCAAAAGTCGTTTCGGGACATCTCGATTATTTTCTACTGTTTGTTTAGCACACGTGTTTATGTTTATTTGGTTTACTTTTTAATTGAGTAGTTTTCAAAATTTCAGCAAAACAAACAGTAAGGAGCTCTTTGATTTCATAATTTTAACTTAGCTTTACAAAAAAAACAACGTTTGGACGTACTCCAAGTACCTCAGTGAGGAGATCACTGTTTTCATAGTTTCAACAATGAGGGTTACAAAAACACACCCTACTAGTCTATATTGTAAAATTTGATACTTTTTATATGCAAAACTTACTGTCAAATTAGTACTTCTGTAAAAAGGGAAACTTGATCAAGTTGGCAGCATTAAATAGGGAAAAGAGTAAAACGAAAACATGTTATCACGATATCAAACAAGCAAGGAACCTTAAATAACGAATGAAATTATGTAAAAATAATTGATTAATTGATATTGACTGCACGTTCGGTTCGGTACTTGGTGTTCGTCCCTCTCTATTTAATAATGGGATTAGTTTAATCAAATTAACAACATGTTGTCAATCAGGTTAATGTTGGCAGGTACCCCCTCAAGCAATATAAGCATGGCGCTAATTGGCAAAACTAAATCCCAAGCACGGGTAGGTCGAAGACGCCATATGCATACTCTTGTGAACACATAAATTGTGACGTCATTGCTGAAAGGCTACGACGAAAGCTGTGTTTACACAGATTTTTACGAAAGGGAAAGAGAAATGTAACTTGTAACATTCATTTATATTTTGATTATATTTTTTTATGTTCCGAAACGACTTTAGTAAGTCCCTAAATGACTTAATTTTGTCCCGAAACGACTTGTTACCGAAACGACTAGCATTCGATTTAGTTCCAATTCTGTGGTTTTCACAAGCAAATATCTCGTCGAAAGAATTCCATGCTACATTGTATACATGTGCAGATCTGGTCGATCACATACAAATATAACAAGTCTTTTAACAATAAAAGCTAAGGGAGATCAGAAAAACTTTAAATTATACTTTATAAGCCATATACAACTAAGCAGGACAAAAAAAAATCACACTAAAAATCTTTTTTAGGCGAAACGACCCAGGGCGATCCGATACCCTACAAACAAACCCTATTTCGTAAAATGCCAAAAATAGATAATGTTCCTTCCACAGGGGTCAAGACTCGAGGACGGCTTAATCTAAACACTAAGTTTGGATCTAATTCAAATCAGATCAGGTTTAGCACTTTGTATTTTAACTATATATTATTACCGCTACTGGCAAAATGCGCCCTTCAACTGATGGAGTTAATCACGAACTGAAAATACCTTTTTCCGGAACACTGATACTCATATCTGCATGCCATATACAAACGAACCTCCTTGCATGGCAAGTAGTTAACGCTGTTTTCCGTATTTACCTTCCGCGATCCACAACATGCTTTCATGAGGGCCGCCATTTTGAAATTTAAGCCGGATAGTTATGTCTACTGTAAGCATTTATTATACCTTTGACGACAAGATGTAAAGTTCAACAATAACATAACAAAAAAGACCAGATGTTGATCTTTAATGGAAACAATAAACAGTGATGTTAGTACTAAATGGTCGCTATGATCGATTGATAAATAAGTACACCGATTCCATGACACATTTGGACATGAGTAATTTACTTCTCGAAAATTTCCCTTCTTATTAAATTTCAGCCCCCAAAACAATACCTTTCGTTTTTCCAAATTGCGGACTTTCTTTTCCACAACCTGGAGAACTTGTTTGATTGGTTCAGTCGCCTCAAATGAGGCTTTATCGGGTTTTGTAGACGCAGCAGGCATCGTTCAACAGCAACAACTCGGCATAAAGACAGTTCACGTGCTCACAATCGTCAAATTTTACCATATTCCCAAGTGAGCCAAAATAGAATATTCGTTTTCGGAATAAAGGCAAATTGAAAATTATTTAGGACATGATTAACACATATTTAAAGTTAAAAGATAGCAAATGTTCTGGTTTCATAATTTATACACTGCATATAAATGGACTACTTAGTTTAAAACGGATGGTTAGGATTAAGGTAAATGATTGGCAATGATGTAATGTTAGGCATATGCTGTGATTTTTTTCTGATAGCAGTGACTTGTGCATGTTTTTGTCTCGTGTGTTTTCTATACATTTTTAGCTCAGTTGCAAAGGACAGACGACCTTACCCGTGACGCGGCATCCCGGCGCCGTCAGTCCCGCCGCCCGTCACCCATCAACTTTTTGTTGTTTTTTTCCTTTTAAAATGCTAGGTACGTGTCCTGAACGGTTCGATGAATTTTGACCAAATCTTACCTAGAACGAAGGATGTGCAAACCCAACATTTTCTTTGTGGAGTAGGGGGCGGGGGTGGCAGAGAGTAGGTTTGTAAATAGTGTTAATTAACCGTTTTAAACCTTTGTAATAGGACGAGGAAAAGCGAAAAAGATAGTGCCGTCGCAGTGGGCTCGAACCCGCGACCCTTGGCTTTCCAGCCCGATGCTCTACCGCTGAGCTAAAGGGAAATTCCCTACAGCTGACGCTTGTAAGGCAACCAAACTTATCAATGCACATCTCTTACACCTCATTTTAAAATCATTCTCCTCCTGCACGGATGAGGGACTATGAATTTTAACCAAGACAATCCTTTGGTCCCTTGGGTAAAGGGGCGGGGCCAAATAGGGGGAAATAACAATTGTTTTTTGTTTTATGTACAGGCTTCACATGTCAAGTGCTATGTTTTGTTTTATGTACAGGCTTCACATATCAAGTGCTATGTTTTCACAAACAATTATCAGAGTAAATTGTGTTTAGGAAATAAAAAAATAAAATTATTTGTTATATTTAATCGCAGTTTCTATAGTTTTTGGAGTTGAAACATAATCGGTTACCAAAGAAATCTATTTCATCGTTGATGAAATAGATCCTTTGTGTACATTTTTTCCTTATAAAAGACTAGGTCTGCATTGCTACACTATTGCTGATGTATGTTTATCTTTAGTTTTGATGTATAAGTGAGCATCCTTATCAGGTAATCAGGAAAAAACTGCACATAGAATAAACTAATGGTCCGATGCCGATCCCTGTTGAACACCGAACATTGTTTTTAATGATAAAAAAGTAAAAAGAGGTAGAAATACGAACTGAAATAACCTGCGACGCATGCCCACTATCGCGTCATATATTTAGAAATATTAAATGCTCTTCAGAGAAATTCATTTTTAATAATAATAAAAAAAAAAAAAAATAAACATGATCTATTGATTTGTCGGTCCAATGGAAGGATCTCGGAGGTAGCACCGTGTCACCTTCAGCCCCTTACTACCTTACATACGAGTGGTTCATGTTACATTAGTTTTGTTCAGTCCCTTACTACCTAACATACGAGTGGTTCATTTTACATTAGTTTTGTTCAGTCCCTTACTACCTAACATACGAGTGGTTCATGTTACATTAGTTTTGTTCAGTCCCTTACTACCTAACATACGAGTGGTTCATGTTACATTAGTTTTGTTCAGTCCCTTACTACCTAACATACGAGTGGTTCATGTTACATTAGTTTTGTTCAGTCCCTTACTACCTAACATACGAGTGGTTCATGTTACATTAGTTTTGTTCAGTCCCTTACTACCTAACATACGAGTGGTTCATGTTACATTAGTTTTGTTCAGTCCCTTACTACCTAACATACGAGTGGTTCATGTTACATTAGTTTTGTTCAGTCCCTTACTACCTAACATACGAGTGGTTCATGTTACATTAGTTTTGTTCAGTCCCTTACTACCTAACATACGAGTGGTTCATGTTACATTAGTTTTGTTCAGTCCCTTACTACCTAACATACGAGTGGTTCATGTTACATTAGTTTTGTTCAGTCCCTTACTACCTAACATACGAGTGGTTCATGTTACATTAGTTTTGTTCAGTCCCTTACTACCTAACATACGAGTGGTTCATGTTACATTAGTTTTGTTCAGTCCCTTACTACCTAACATACGAGTGGTTCATGTTACATTAGTTTTGTTCAGTCCCTTACTACCTAACATACGAGTGGTTCATGTTACATTAGTTTTGTTCAGTCCCTTACTACCTAACATACGAGTGGTTCATGTTACATTAGTTTTGTTCAGTCCCTTACTACCTAACATACGAGTGGTTCATGTTACATTAGTTTTGTTCAGTCCCTTACTACCTAACATACGAGTGGTTCATGTTACATTAGTTTTGTTCAGTCCCTTACTACCTAACATACGAGTGGTTCATGTTACATTAGTTTTGTTCAGTCCCTTACTACCTAACATACGAGTGGTTCATGTTACATTAGTTTTGTTCAGTCCCTTACTACCTAACATACGAGTGGTTCATGTTACATTAGTTTTGTTCAGTCCCTTACTACCTAACATACGAGTGGTTCATGTTACATTAGTTTTGTTCAGTCCCTTACTACCTAACATACGAGTGGTTCATGTTACATTAGTTTTGTTCAGTCCCTTACTACCTAACATACGAGTGGTTCATGTTACATTAGTTTTGTTCAGTCCCTTACTACCTAACATACGAGTGGTTCATGTTACATTAGTTTTGTTCAGTCCCTTACTACCTAACATACGAGTGGTTCATGTTACATTAGTTTTGTTCAGTCCCTTACTACCTAACATACGAGTGGTTCATGTTACATTAGTTTTGTTCAGTCCCTTACTACCTAACATACGAGTGGTTCATGTTACATTAGTTTTGTTCAGTCCCTTACTACCTAACATACGAGTGGTTCATGTTACATTAGTTTTGTTCAGTCCCTTACTACCTAACATACGAGTGGTTCATGTTACATTAGTTTTGTTCAGTCCCTTACTACCAAACATACGAGTGGTTCATGTTACATTAGTTTTGTTCAGCCCCTTACTACCTAACATAAGAGTGGTTCATGTTACATTAGTTTTGTTCAGTCCCTTACTACCTAACATACGAGTCGTTCATGTTACATTAGTTTTGTTCAGCCCCTTACTACCTAACATACGAGTGGTTCATGTTACATTAGTTTTGTTCAGTCCCTTACTACCTAACATACGAGTGGTTCATGTTACATTAGTTTTGTTCAGTCCCTTACTACCTAACATACGAGTGGTTCATGTTACATTAGTTTTGTTCAGTCCCTTACTACCTAACATACGAGTGGTTCATGTTACATTAGTTTTGTTCAGTCCCTTACTAATTAACATACGAGTGGTTCATGTTACATTGGTTTTGTTCAGTCCCTTACTACCTAACATACGAGTGGTTCATGTTACATTACTTTTGTTCAGCCCCTTACTACCTTACATACGAGTGGTTCATGTTACATTAGTTTTGTTCAGTCCCTTACTACCTAACACACGAGTGGTTCATGTTACATTAGTTTTGTTCAGTCCCTTACTAATTAACATACGAGTCATTCATGTTACATTAGTTTTGTTCAGTCCCTTACTACCTAACATACGAGTGGTTCATGTTACATTAGTTTTGTTCAGTCCCTTACTAATTAACATACGAGTCATTCATGTTACATTAGTTTTGTTCAGCCCCTTACTACCTAACATTCGAGTGGTTCATGTTACATTACTTTTGTTCAGCCCCTTACTACCTTACATACGAGTGGTTCATGTTACATTAGTTTTGCTCAGCCCCTTACTACCTAACATACGAGTGGTTCAGGTAACATTAGTTTTGTTCAGCCCCTTACTACCTAACATTCGAGTGGTTCATGTTACATTAGTTTTGTTCAGTCCCTTACTACCTGTATATTAGATTTTCATCAAAGAACAAGTTTACATTCCCGAAACAGAAAGTTCGCTGGTCTGGTTTATAGCGTTCAGTGTCCTATAATAATAATAATAATAATAATATACAGCATTTATATAGCGCCCTATATAATTTGTAAAATTACTCTAAGGCGCTTTACAACATATGGATAATAGTAATGGTTATAATTGTGAAAACAAACAACAAAGGCTTGCAATCACTTGCATACATTTAACAAGCAATGTGCACATAATTGAACAAATAAAAGGGTGGTATTTACATGACGTCTTTGCAAAGATTCTAAAATGCAGACGTGAAGAGGTGAGTTTTTATGTCCCTCTTGAACTTGGCCAGGGTATTCGACTTCCTTATAGCAGATGGTAAGCTATTCCACAACGTAGCCGAAACCCTCCCAAAGCATCTGTTTCCGTAGGTCACAGTACGAGATTTTAGGACACACAACAAAGATTCAGACTCCGACCGCAGTGATCTTGACGGCTGATACAGGGTAACAAGTTCCTGTAGGTACTGAGGAGCTGTTCCATTCAGTGCCTTGTATGTGTATACCAGAATTTTGTACTGCGACCTGTATCGTTCAGGTAGCCAGTGCAACGAATAAAGCGCAGGTGTGATGTGCTCTCTCTTTCGAGTACGAGTAACTAGCTGTGCTGCAGTGTTCTGGAATTCAGTGGCATGGCTCCATGTGTGTACAGCAAGATATGCGTGTGTGGTGAAGAGGTGTGTTGATGCATTTGCTTCCTTGTGATAGCGCGGATCTGATGCCGACTTTTTTAGAGTGCTACCTCACTGAAATAGCATGCTAACATAGTTCTAACACGATCACATATTGCGATTTCTCGAAATTTGATTCACTAAAATCTAATTGGATTAAATCTGTTAGGTCGACGATTCAAAAGTGAATAAGCAGATTGAAATCCAAAATGAAACGGAAAAAAGTTTATATTTCTGAACCCCGATGTCCAAACCACACTCGACGATCTGCATGATCATTTATGGTTGTGTCAACAGACATAGTATGACTATCTAATAACTTATTCTTTGTATGCCAACACTCTACACTTCTTGCTTGTTCTGGTAATCAAGGAAACCTTTACTACACATTATCATACTTCTGTAATACTCTCGTTCCAAGTACCAAGCTATGGAAGTGATTGCGAAACTTCCTAGGATTCATTGTAATAGGAGTTGCGGTGGTCGAGTGGTTCAGGCGTTGACCGTCTGAATCATAACCCTCCCGCATCACTGGGTTGCGGGTTCAGGGCCTACGCGGGCAGTCGCCAGGTACCGGCCGCAGGTCGGTGGTTTTTCTCCGGGAAAACCCGGCACTTCCTTAAATGGCCATTGCTGTTAAAAGGACGTAAACACAAATAATCACAGACAAATCATTGTAATGCTCCACCGCGCCATTATCCAAATGTTTCATCCCCATTCGTAATACCATATTAAATCATGGTAACAAGCGTATTGAGACATCGTATTATACTCAAGAAGAGGGATTGATGGCATGCGCAGTTTGCCGAACTCAAAATTTGAGATTGTTTTATCAATCTACCTGAACACGTTTGACTTTTCCACCACATTCACTAAAACGCGTATACCTCATGCATTCCAAACAGCTTTCTTTTTCAATTTCCTTTCCTCGAAAGACAAACGGTGATCATAATACATCGTTATAAACTAATTTCGAGCATATAAACACGACACAGGTCAACTTAAACTTTCCTTTTTTTTTGTAGTAAAATCCCGGCTTTTCCATCCTCCGATGTTTACATGTCGAAGTTGATGCATATTAAAGAGCTTTCTCAGAACATCATGATTTGAATTATAGATTTGAATGATGACAGACACATTATCTTGATTAAGACTTTGTACAAGTGTCAGTTGCCATCATGATCTGACTGGAAAATAGTGTATTTTTGAGTGGATATCTTCATTAGTGTGCATGGTTGTTCATGTTTTGCCCTAGACAAACTTTGTAGTAAAATGAGTACGCTTATGATGGCCTGTGTCTAGCTGTAGATTCTGAATCTCATGCTTCAGATGCGCCCCAGCTAGACCTATTTTTAGTCCCGCGCCATATCTTCTATACTGTAACCCGATCTGGTGTGCAGTTACATCTTGGAATGACGGAGTGCAGAGTGCAAGAATTAGTTCACTGTGACCTATCACTTGACCTTGACCTTTACTTTTGTAAATGTTTGTACTGGGAATATTTTCTATACTATTTCACCTAGGTCTGGAGAAACCAATTTTGGTGTATAAGGACATCTTGGGATGTCGGAGTGCATAGTGCAAGAAGAAGGTCACTGTGACCTATGACTTGACCTTTGACTTTCACCTTTAAAAAATGTTAGTATGTCTTCTATACTATTTTACCTGAAGTAACCAGATTTGGTGTACAAGGACATCTTGGGATGACGGAGTGCAGAGTGCAAGAATTAGGTCACTGTGACCTATGACTTGGCCTGTGACCTTTACTTTTGTAAATGTTTGTCAGGGGCATATCTTCTATACTATTTCATCTCGAGTATCCAGATTTGGTGCACAAGGACATCTTGGGATGGCAGAGTGCAAGAAGTATGTGTCAGGATACTTTCCTAACAGTAGCTATATAGGTACAACCTGACATAATTGGTACTGTTTGTTAGATGTAGAAATCATTACCGGTGGGGATTGTTAATTTAGGGAGTGTTCCTATGGCAAGGTATATAGAAGGGGACTGAACTCACAAGTTGAAGTATGAACCCTCCTTTTAGTTATTACTATATGTTACCTTTATATATACATCTCCACGTTCCTGAATATAGTGATGACCAGTCTAGTAAAATAAAAAAAGATACATACTTGAACGGGTTTTTAAATTTAAAAAAATATATAAAAAAATAATAGACTACATATATTGGTCATCTACAAGATTTAGTGGTAGGTGAATAATTTCATTTCCTTCTATTTGAGAACTTCCTTTTCTGACGTTTGTTTATGTCTTGGGTATATAAATAGTGATGAGGTTCCTGCTCAAATAAGTCTGTTGGTGTGGCGGGTTTTACACCAGACTGATGAAGTATTTGACTTCATCACAACCGACACAAATTTGAGAGGTTTCTGTAGCTTTCTTTATCATATCATATCTAACAACCCCATATTTTTAAAGCTGTTTATGATATTCAAGGACTTAAGTAAATCCAAGCATTGTTTTCTAATCCCACGCTTCTTTCGAGGAAACTAAACCCAGTAGTTTTCTTTATACAGTTTAGGTCGACGTTGACGGCTATTGTTGAAGTATCGGCAGAGGATTTGAAGTATCGGAAGGGGATGCAGATAACGCGAGAGGTTGAAATGTGGGCAGGGGAAGATAACTTAACACGAGAGGTGACTACCAAACCTCCGCCGTCATTTTTAATTCAGCATGCCCAAATCAAAGGACGAACTTTGCAATAACCTGCTGATCCCGGGGCGAAGCGGGTTGTTGAAGACTATGGGCAAGTTTGGTGGTCGCAATCACGATCTCATTAGGAATTATATTTATAATAATAATAATAATAATAATAATAATAATGTTTATTTCAGGAAATAGATCATAGACATCACATGTAACATGACAGTTGACATACATATTACAGTACAACATACATATATATTACTAAAAAATTTAAACAGAATATCACAGGTTTTTGGGGCAGTCCAAGGAGCAGGTGATTAGGGCATCCCCTTCCTACAAGCTCTCCGGACGCTCAAATATTAATGAACCTACATGCATTAAATTATCGTCAGTAATAAAATATTGTATTATCTTAAAATATTATATTATCCTCGGGTTACCGGTTTCCGCGCACTTAAGACGCATCCGCGATTTCGTACTCATATCGGCAGAACACTGTTGAAATTACGGAAGACTGTCATAAACATGTATACAATCTACTAAAGGAAACAAAAAACAAGCAATATAAAACTGTATTTCAAAAAAATCAGAACAAATAATTTTTAGCAAATTTCTCCCGTCGGAAGTAGCCGTCATATGTTTCCGTGTGTCTATTTTGATTTAGTGTTCAAAGAAAGATAACTCGAATACACTAAAAAGAAATTCTCTACAGTGACCTGCAAGAACAAAAGCTTCGTTTGGAATAAAAAATATATCTTTGATCGTCAAATTAATTATCAAAACAACTTTTTTTTGAATTTCACCTTTTTAATTTATTTTTCAAGATGTCAAATTGAACGAATTCATGTATTTTTTAAAATTATTTATTATACTTATTTAGTTATGATACAGAATCTGTTATTATGTTTTTTTCTGCAGTTTTATATCGGTTTTGGTTGATGGTAAGTTATTTCTCAATTTGTTCTGTTTAAAATTCGTGAAAATTGGAGGTTCATTGCATTAAAAGTTTTACGTTTCATTGAAAACACTGTTTATCGATATAAGAATGTCTGCTTGGCTCTTCGGAAGTGGACAAAAATCGGCGAGGAGATGTGGCCTCATTTGCATACGACATTTTCGTACGTTTGTCAGACTACAAAAAAGACCATGAATGAAATATATCACCGTTTCTTCAGGTATGGCTTCATTTTGAGCAAGATAAAAAGTGCATTAAGCAAAACTGCATATTTATGCGTGTTTTTTTAATCGGTGATTATTTACCATGTTTTCCGGACGAACTTCCGATAATTTTTGAGTCAGTTTACAGACGATGGCCAAAAGTCTTAAATATCCTTGTGTTGTGTCCAGCAGGTCACGTAGTTACGAGATATAGCTTGATAAAATGTCTGCGCGGAAATACATAACGCGCGGAAACTGGTGTCTAGACGATATATATGAAACTAAAATTCATAACTGATTTTAAGATATAGGTAATTATATTTATACAATTAATACAACACAAACATTGATCTATAAACCTGAGGATAGCCCATGAAAGCTCGAAAGCTTATTTCCAATGGGGTCCATGTTATATTGATCACGGGGAAAGATTTTTGCAGGAGGGAATGAATGACAACATATTAACAACATATTAACTTTATTTTCAGTACCTATAGTAATTCCGTAATGACTATATACTTAATAACTATATTCGAATAAAGATATTTCCTTTTCGATATGAAGGTCAAGTTTGGAATAAACTCATCAGCTGGCCCTGTCGCTGCCTCGGTGACACTATCAGGACGTGAACTGACTTTTATTTGACCAAGATTTACACCGGTAAACCAGAACACATGGGCTTATTGTCCTCGTACATTTTTTGAGTGTCCAATCAAATCTTCGGTTTGTTCGAATTCTGTTTAATTGGTTTTAAGTTTGAAGAACGGTTTTGTTCACACTTTGATTTTCTCTGTTATTTAGGTGAGCCAGAGACGTATATAACACAGCTTTATACGTCTCTGGGTGAGCGGCGATTAGGCGTCAACATTTTACTTGAAATGACTTCTTCTGATTAACCAAAATACCCACAGAAATATTTAGCATGCTGGCATGAAGCGCTATGAGTATGAAGTGTGTTTGAGTGAAGACCTTGGCACTCTTCCAAGATCATTGGGGTCGAATCTATTGAAACGTATAAACGACTTCTAGATAATCTGTATTGTGCTGCTGGAAGGGTTTGCAATTGTGATCAGAGGAATTACCTTGACCAACTTTCAAGGTCACATGAATGTTTGATAAACTCTTTCAAAAAATTTCCCTGAACAACCAATAGGCGTAATAACCAGTATCATGCTTAAATCAGGGGTATCAAGGTTTTTTTAAATGACAGGCGACCTATTTTCATGCTGATTTATATATATATATAATTAGGTCCAAAAGTGTGAAAATATTAAAACATTTTTTTTTTATTGGAAAATCTGAATTATAGCTTTTTGGAATATTAAAATGACCCTTACCAACTTTGAAAATCCCTGATTAAAGTAAGTTAAATCCAACAAATATCTATAAGGCATAGTTGAGTGTTGTCTTACTTTGAAACCAGAATAATTTCCTATTTTTTGCTTTTAGCTTAGATTGAACTTATTAACTGTATACAACATCCTAAGCTATGACATCTACTTTTGAGAGAATAAGTATGAATGAGTATACGTAATGCATACTGTGTTATAAGATGTAAATTGTTTCTGGTGGTAAGATATAAAATTAACTGCAATGTATAAAATATGCATAATGTATATAACTTTGATACAGAACTCTTTGTATCGCTACATGTATTACATGTATCTGTTCTCCTTGTAGCACTCATTCTCGTCTATCATGAGTTACTTCCCTTCTACTGACTCCAGTTAGTTTGAGCATAAGTTTATCTAAACTATTGGGTATTGACAATGTGTAATTAAATTTAACGTAGCCTTATGAAACCAGTTAAAACTGCTGCAGGTGTAATTACAGGATGTCAAGTTGTAGGAGATTTAAAAAAGTTTGATAATGGATTTTTAAATGCATCATGCCTTTAGTATATAAATTTATATCATTTCTAATTGCAAATTCCTAACATGCATTTTTGACAGATCGAATCTGAATCAAGATTTTTACTTAAATAATTAAATTAATTTTACTACATGAGATATACATCAGGTAAATCCAAATTATCTGCCATGAGGAAGGATTTTTCCCTCATTTCCCTGTGCGTAAGATAGGGGTGTAGGAAATGACGTGGATCACGAAGTTATAAAACAAAACACCAATGCCGCAATGCAGAAAAGGCAACTTGTTTAAATTAAAACCTTTTACCATATATTCACTGTACATGTTAGAAAGATGAGATTATTTTTGCTGCGCAAACTTTGTTTGCAAATGATTGGGTATACTAAATCTCGCCGACAAATTCATTTTCTTCAAAAAAGCTCAGGGGGAAAATTTGATATTTTCAAAATGGTAGCCAGTCCAAACGCATTTTCATGGTTTCTAGCTTATTCTGGTAGTTGGAATGAGAGAAAAATACTCTTTCATGCCCAAGAATGTAGAATAGGGAAACTCGGGTTTTACCAAATTTGGAAATCCCTCAGGTAGAATTTCCCTTTCCTACACCCCTGGGCCCCTATTCATGAAACCATTCTCATGCTCAAGCATTGATTTTGTGCTCAAGTTGAATTTCTTGTTCTGGCTATTAATTTAATGAGAAATTCTTATTTGGTCAATGATTTACAGGAAAGTTAGTTTGAGCACAGTCCATGCTTGAGCACGAGAACGGTTTCATGAACATGAAAAAGTCTTATATTCCTTTCTTTATATCACTTCTAGCTTATCACACAAACAAAAACAGGAAACTCTTCAATCTATAAACTTTATTGCATTGTGACAAGGTCACAGGTTGTACCAGCAACAGTGAGGCTGATTGCCTAGATTTGTGTTTTGTGGGGGGTTTCTCGGTACTTCAACAGTACAACACACAGAATACTTCTCTGGAAAACAATTACAATAATAATAATCTTATAATAATGAAAACAATTCTACTTTGGCAAAAATTACATCATGCAACAAAAACTGTCCCAACATGTATAAAATAACATCACATATGTGTGAAGAAAATCTCTAACATTCATTTTACTCTTCTACTACAGTAATTTGATTTGGAAACACATATTCATGAACTTGAACTTCTCAAAAAGGTCAACCCAGATATTCTGTACCACTCCATCACTGCAATGTATGCCTGTTTTGACTGCCCGTTGTTAAATAAATCTCTGTGATCATGATGATCATTAGGAACATCAGGAACGTCCTAATGGTACCATGAAAGTCCTTACTGAAACAATTATATTCTTTAACCATTAAATTCTATTTTGTAATTAGTGCAGTAATTTTTGCCCTGTTGTGTGAAAATGTCTATACCAGATAATCTATTGTCTAACAGTTTTCCTTGATGTCGGTGACAGTGGCCTAATTCTGTTTCTTTTGAGCATTAAAAATTGCCATCACTTCCAACATCCAACTATATGAAAGCAGACCCCCCTGATCATAATTAACCATCAATGGACTTTGAATTAGGTAAATGCCACAGGATTTTGAATGCATTAAAATGAGCAAATAAATGTTCTTGGATTTCAAATAGATTATTGCTGAATATCCTATATCATGTCCTAAATATCCTAAAGCATGTCCTATAACTTATATCTCAAAACTTTCACTGACCTATTGAGGTACAAGGGTGTTGTATCAGACCTGTCGATGAACACAGTTGTAGACAGGACACGTAGAACTATAACTTTTTCTACACCTCACGTATTTGAACATAAGCAGACAAAATTTCCCATGCTGATCATAAACGAATTTACAAGAATCGCTGAATCAAGTTTTCATTTAGCTGTAACAGTCATGCAAACATCAACTTTGACTGGGCTAACAAGTTTTAGCTCATTCACCCCTGAAGACACATTGTGCTCTTCCAATTCAAAGGTTGGAATAGTTCATCATGAAATTTCAGGGGTGAATGAGTTAATTCATCAAAAGTACTCTGGTACTTGTAGTTCATGGTTCTATCAACTATCAATCTTGTCTATGGTAACATCAACTTTCACTGTAGTTCATGGTACTGTCAAATTTTACTCTAGCTATGGAAACATCAATTGTTACTGGAGTTTATGGTACGATCAACAGCTACTAATTCATGGTAGTTATCATCAGCTATCACTGTAGTTCATGACACTATTGTCTATTACTGCAGTTTATGGTACAATGTACTAATCGCCATGGTTTTATGTAGATACTAGTACTAACAAGGAGATGCTAGTTTGCTTATATCCCTGTTTAGTTTACACCAATTTGTAGGGTTCCTTGATGTGAATTATCCAGTGTGATTTCTACGTATCTTCAATGTATAATATAATGATGTATTTGAGAACAACTTTTATGATATACTAGATGTGATCATCAAATATGAACATATTTATTAATGGAACATGTAGGTACATAACTCTACTGTAAATGAACAATAATATACATTGTATACAAAAACATATGTCCATAGTCTCCCTACCTACACGTTATTTAGATCTCAAGTACCTGGTATTTAAATGATTTTGTTGTGGTTGTAAATAATAAGTGATTATGATTTATCTACTAAGTTATACTGTTACTTTATGTGTACAGTGTACTTATGCACCACAGCAAGCACACACATATAATGTACTTCTAACGCGTGCTGCTGCATTATGACTAGATGACATCACAGAAATATTAGTAGTTACAATGTGTGTAGGCTACAGCAACAACTTCCTACCAGGAGCACAACACTTCACATCATACATGGAATATTGCATTATATTTTGATGTTTACCTGAAGCACCTAACAGTCAGGATCGACTAATTTGGAACGGGAGACTCCTGGCTTATCTCCCCTTATCCTACCTACAGAGCACTCCTGACTTACTTTCCCATTATACCCACAGGACTCCTGACTTACCCCCCCTTATCCTACCTACAAGAGACTCCTGGATTACCTCCCCTTATCCTATCCACATGAGGTTCCCTTCTTAGTTCCCCTTACTCTTTCCACAGAGGACTTCAGGCACTAACTACCCTTATCCTTCCCCTATCATATTCACTGGCTTACTTTCCCTGAAACTTCCCACAGACTTTTACTCATGATCTCTGAGTAGTGGTGATTTATACACAAACAATAATCTCAATTTAAGGATGTTTTTTTTATACATTTCACCTACGTATGTTGTCAAGTATTTTGGATTGACAGATTTAAAAAAGAAAAACATTTGGACTGAATGATAATTAAGTCTTTTGAACAAAACAGAATACTGATAATATCCAGAAAGTAGAGTTATAACAGAATCAAATACAATTGCTTTGCTGAAAAATGACAAATAAAACAACATAGAAAGCTACACACAAAATAAAACAAACTCAGACATGACTGAATCATTTGTGTCCAGAAACATATTTATATATAAGATATCGTCTTTCTCCTCTTGCACAATAATGTTGAGAAAGAAAGGATGATTTGACAAAAAAAAAAAAAATACATAAAGAAACAAAAAATTATTTGTCTTTTTCACATGAAAAAAATTGAGAGAGAATTATATAATTAAAAGACTGACTTTTACCAAAACAAGCAAATCGACATATTGAAATATGTTCAAAAATATTTTTAAAAAAAATATCATAAAATAAAATCTAAGTTATCAATAACAGAGTATTGTAAAATGTGTATCCTTAGTGAATATGGCACTGTTTGTGTAATGTTCATGCTGCAGTGTAGATGTGGTAGATGGTTCAACATACACTCAGTGTTACTAATATTATCTATCAGGATCAATGATCAACATCAATTTATTTCACCTGAGGTATGATATGGAATTGATCTCAGTTAAGATGTGATAAAGACATACATCAACCAGCACTGATTATAAACAGGTATGTGATCCTTTTACTTGTATCAATGAAACAAATAGCATTTTGTTGCTCTATTTTCGAGCTTTTTGTTTGATTTAATATTATCAAAATATGGCATAACATCACAATTACAAATAACTTTCAGGTGATTGTGATATCAGATTTAACAACACAGAAAAATCTAGACTGGGTTTTGTTGGACTTCTTTGTCTAGGGTATGAGAAACCATCTGTGAGGGAGACAATTAAGCGTTAAATTTGAAATTTGTTATACATCTATCAGCAAACACGGGCACTGTTTTAAATAAAAATACCCGGGTTTAATTTGCAATGCTTTTCGAAATTTAATACTTTTCGAAATGTTCAACCTATGAAAAAAGTACTATCTTGTCACAGGTAAGCAATAAACAGGTGTTCATATAAAGCGTGCTTCATCTAGTTCAGATGTGTTGTAATGTATTGTACATACAGACTGGTTTGTAGTTCGATTTTACAAAAACAAAAACAAACAAAAAATGCACCAAATTAATGTCTTCTTGTCAAATGTTTTCCTACACAAAACATCCTACAATCTTAAACTCAAAATTTATTTATTATTTCACCACTTTTGTAACCTAAGTCTATCTGTTTTCAGTTACAATCGAAAAGTCTGTATAAAGAACTGATATTTTCTGAACTTACAATTATGCTCTTTGATTTTACAAGCTACTCTTTGAGTAGCTAACTTTGGTAATCATGGGACAATGACTTCAGTCAATGCTAATACAGGATGTCAATATGGAAAAACTCTGAGGTATTTACCAAGGGCTGACATCTTTACACTAATACCACTACCTCTACGTTTTGTTGTAGGTAGAAATATCACCAACTTTACACCTTAAAGGTGTTTCGTCACAATTTCCTATCGTCCTACGCCTCTGAACACTACACTAGATTTGACACAACAGCTAACACTTCCAATCTCACGGGTATTTTCTTTGCTCACAAATCACCTCCATCATATAAGCCTGGTGTTAATTCCCACCAAACTCAACACACATTCTAAGACCTACAATACTAAGCATCACTAATCATCCTTCCCTGTGTGAATCTATACTGCCACACAATCAAGTCATACCAGAGTTTTACACGTGTATTCATACACAAGCAGGAACAACCAACAAGTGTTTGGGTGTTACTCGTAACAATTTTGACAAATGTAATCTATCCATATACATTGATATATATATTATAACATGCCATTTAACGAAGAAAGAGAACTTCGCCATGAAGTTGAATATTTACCATAGAATAAATACAACTGTCAGTTCTTTGTAGTTTGATGTCCACACAGCATCATTCACTCTGTCCGTATGTACAAATGAAAGCACGTCAGTAAATGGTAAATTAGGGCGCAATGACCGGTCAGTTAATAGCAGCACAGATCTGTTTCATATAGCACTTTGTCTCTGCTTAATTTTACAGCAACAGTTTTAGCTTTTTTCTCTCAGTTGTCTCCCTTCAACGAGACATGCCTTTGACAGAGTTTTTTGGATAATCCCTTGTCACTGTAGCCTGGGTAACCCCAATCACAGTACGCAACAATTATATCATATACACACACTTAGGGTAGAGAGGTCAAGTTGTAACGATATCTGAAACATATCTATATGCACCTATAGTTGAACATCGATCAGTATAAGACCTTCATTAACTCTCTCACAGTACAACATAACATTGTTGAGATCCTTCAGGATATGAGTAAATTATATATAAACTATACACATACAATAAACTATTTCTTGTGGCCTGCTATGTTCGGGAGATTTCATTACTGTCTGTGCCTTCATTTTGATTAGGATCGGGAAGCTGTTTTATCAAGGCCTTCATTAGGTCCTGCAATATATCGGTCTCCTTGTCCTCCATCAGGTCGAACTTGATGTTAAACACGGTGAAGTGTGTGAAGAGACTGTTTAGATGTCCGTGTAAGCCCAGCGTGACAACATCACTATAATGGGCGTGGTATATATGCGCAACTATATGGAACAGATACTTGTGGAACTTCTTCACAGATGTTTCAAAAGTGTTTGGAAATGGATGTCCTGAAATATACAAAAATAATAGTTTCTTTGAATTTTCTGAATTAAAATGTTAACGAGTCTCAAGATTTTGACACTATGCCATTATTTAGAAAACTTGTTTCTTTGAATTTTCTGAATTAAAATGTTAACAACTCTCATAACTATTTTTGGTTTAATGTAATATGTTCTAATATATCCTTGATGAGATTTTGTACGTAGCTTTTCATCTGATCCCATGATGTCTTTATATATACTGTTTGGCAGTATATTGGCTTAAATAGTCGCTCTACTTTTATCCTAAAAAAGGTTTTTCAAATTATTTTCTGTAAAGCACTTGATAGAATTTCATATAAATTGACAGGGAACTATAACAAAATCTGTATATTATCATCTCAAACATGATTATTATGTAAAAGTTTTTGTTAAAGTCTGGTTTCTAGATCCTTCAATACAAAACCCAGTTAATGGTCTCCACAGGTTTATGTCTTCCAACAACTTTTTCTTTTATTGAGATCTGTAGACATATTTCCTGGTATGACGCCTATAATTTCTCAATATTTACAAAACATTTTGATAAAATAAACAAATGAAAGCGTCTTAGATGAATACACCTGTAATTACCACATTTCTGGTACAGGTAAAATCTTAATTTATAGTTGTTCTTACCATATTTTGTAGGAAAGACACTTTCGTCAGATATTTCCTTCTGCATACAGGTTGTGATGAAATCTACATACTGGGGAGCAGAGTACTTGTATTTCTTGCCTTTTTCATCATACCATAAAAATTGCCTGAAATATTCAATGAAAAGTTGCATACAGCATCTTAATAGATCAGATACATGTATATAAAAGAACTACTTTCACATTTATTATCTCCATTCTGTAATTGAATTCTGTTTTTCTTTACCTTTCAATACCAGAATTAATTACTGCACTGTATACGTAGCACTTCCAGTTTTAGGGGGTTGTAATTAAATGGTGTGAAACAGTATGGTGATAAAACTACAGTGTTATAGAGAGGTGAAGGTTAAATGATATAAAAGACCCTAAGTGACACTTATTGAAAATTCATAATTTTATCCCTGCACATTATTTAAAAACAATAATAATATAATAATTTGAGGTTCTTATATACCGCTTTATCACAACCTAGTTCGTAGGTCGTCTCAAAACGGTTCACAAATTATTATCCGTGGTTATAGGGCCTTTGCAACCAGCCCATATCTCTCTTAACTCCCTGGGGAGCACAGGCGGTGCTGCCATTTCGGCACTCACAGCTTGCATTCTACAATTCTAGCACTGCCCAACCACGTACTCATTTACAGTTGAGTAGACTGGAACAAGCGGAGTAAAGTATCTTGTTCAAAGATACAACACAGTGCCGTGCCGCGACTCGAACCCGCAACCCTTCGGTCACGAGCCCGGCGTCCTACCACTAGACTTACTATCAATAGAAAACTTTGTATTACCTTCAATTTGGGATATTTAGATGGTGTTTATCATAGTTTCAATTTTTTTAGGAATTAAATAGGGATGATTTTAGATCATCCATGCACCTCCATGCATAGATAGAATTAGAATTTTCCTCCTTTACCCATACAGCACGAGAGGATAAATTTACCCCACACCACACAAGTGGTTATTACATAGTAAAAGCATGAAATGTTCCCTATTCTTACTGTATAAAGATGGGAAATATAAGTGCCGATCCTTACATAATTATGTGCCTCATACATCATAAAGCCCATCTAGATAGGTTTGCTTTAAGTTTGTCTAATTATAACACAGGGTACCTGATATATAATAGATCTGAAACCGAAACTGAAAATTACCTACAACTTTATTATAATGACAGAACACTCCTAACTATAAATCACAAGCTGTAAAGTGTCTCTATTACTTCACACTTAGAATGTAACACAGACATGTATAAAACGCTTTTTTTCTAATTTTGCAAGTGGATCATTCAGGCATGTGACACCAAAAACCTGTCTATCCTAATAAAATATGAGAGAATGTTACAGTACGCTCAGACATATGAGGACTAAATAAAGCTTTCCCTCTCACTTAATTTGGAAATATCATCTGCTGGATAACGGAACTACTCGGTTGTGAAGCGGATGTAAAACCTATCAATCAATCGTCAACTTAATTTGGTTTTCATTTTTTGTAAATACATGCATAAACTAAATATTCAACCAATTTTCACACTTATTTGACTTGACTTTAGTTGGAAAACTGAAGGTTTTGTACAAGTTGTGCTACTTGTATTTTACTAATTTTCCAGAGCACATACAATTTAAGCTCTATATAAAACTGTGTCAAAATAATTTGAATGAAATTGAAGGTTTTTCAGATAACACCATACAATTATATTTCAGAAAAGGAATTAGACTTTTCAAAATTGCACATGTTTTAAAGCGTATCTGAAAGTCTAAAATTGCAAAAAAAATCAAAATTTGATGAGCTGCTACAAATTTCTGATGTTTCCAAGTTCCAGAACACAGATGTGTTTTATACATGTACCTAGTATAGGGGTTTGATTGGCAAATCTGTATTAACCACTTTATAAACTGGTCCGTCGTTTCATGTGTTGCTTGTATGATATGGAGGAGACAGAATCATTGTAAAGAGAGGGGTAAATACATGTACACAAAAACTTCAGGCATCTATATACAACAACAGGGTACAACACCAGGGTTGTCAATATCTATGATATGTCGACATGGTTGTGTATTCATCGTGATTCGCTGGTGGATTTATTGCCGATATCCAGTTTATGAAAACTGATGAGATTCAGCTTCCAGTCATGAAACTTTTATGTCTGTGATGCTAATATCACAATGTATAAAAAGATCCTTGTATGATATCAATATCACCAGATGCTGTGCTATAAATACTAATCAATTCCACAGCAGTACAGTGTATAGGGATTCTAGGAACTGGTTGTGACAGGGTTAAACAGACCGCTCAATCCACTCCCACCCACCTCATACTCCCTCCCTCCCCATTCTCCCCCAAAGTCCTACACATTATTGTGTATATACATTATTGTCCATTTCCAGGACTTAATCTTGTCTCTAGAGACGGCACACAAAGGGCTAGGCATGGAGATGGATCTGTTTTCGGTGTCATCTTGGCCTCCCTGTGTTGTCACTAGACCACTGTGCAGTTCAATATGTTAACACTGTGATGCATTGGCAAACATTACATTGTCAATACTTCTGTAACCTTTCTTACCTTGACTGATGACCAACAAAATATGATCATGATATTTACAACACGATGGTGTGTTGTACCCTTGTAGGGATGGCGTGGGGGCTTTCACCTGATACTGACACATGTCCATGACATTTCTCATATTGACATTATAATTGCAATCTATATCTGTAGTAACCATAGCAACTTGATCCTGACATAGGCTTATGGCCTTGACCTTACAGTATCTCCACATAACAATTGAGTTCAGGGCATTTTAACGGCTTGGAAATGATAATACATGTAACAAGGATACACAAAGATGGCTAATTTTTAATGAGATAATACAAGAATGAAAAGACAGCTATTTTTTTATGAGATTATTATCAGCAATAAAACTATTTCCTCATTGCTAAGGTTTAGCCGGTAGCGTTTGTCTGTAGAATATTAGGTAAGACTGGGAAATGTTCAGGTTTTTGTCAGAATTTGGCCTACTTTCAACCCCAATTCCTACCCGAATAAAAGCTGTGGTAATCTATTAATAACTTAAATATTTGTACATTGTAGTAGTCAATGTAACCCTGACCTTGGTGCAAGTTTATGATCTTGACTTTTCTTTGACATTTGACTGGCTTAGCCTTCATTTGTGCCACAATGATAAATACAATCTTGAAACTTTTATGGCCTGTGTAACTGATACTGGACAATGCAAATGCCAACACCATCAGAACAGACATGTTTATTTACACACTGAAGCTGAAGGTCTAGTTAACACCTGTTCCCTGATCAAGGTCCATCTCCTAAATCCTTATAAAAGATAAGTGTACAACATTGTTGGTGACAAGTCACATTATCTACAGTGTTACAGTACTTCGGCTTTAGTTATAGATACCTCTATCTTATAATGAATTTATTATCACCAACTTCAACTAACTTCATCAAATGACCTTTTCAGCCCAGGACAATATTACACAAAGTCCAGTTACCTTAAAGCTGTGTTCAATCCTGTACATGTACTGTTTGGTCCTATTAACAACTATGGTCATTTAAGGATGTACCAGATTTTGGTGGTGGAGGAAAGCCAGTGTCCTCGGAGAAAAACCACTGATCTACCGCCAGTACCATGACCTAGTAATGGAGGGCTAGTGGTAGCAGAATGTCAGACACCCCTGTAACGTACTGTTAATTATCTTTATTGAATCAGAACAAGATTCAATCTCTGATATTTTAGACACTTCTGTTATGAAGTTATTTTGTTTTCGATATATTTATACTTCTTATTCATACAATTGGTACACTCACGACCAGTTATAAAATTGGCGGAATTTGATTTTCTTCAAATCATAAATGTGCCATAAAACCCATAAACAAAATACATGAAATTTACTTTGACTTATCAAAGATACATCACCATAGAAGGTTTCGTCCATTTTAATTTGCTGACAAGGGTCTAAAATGTCAATCTAAATATGATAGAAAGTTAACAAGAGTGACACAGCTGTAGAAGGTGACTACAATCCACTAAATCTACAAAGACCAGTTAAGATGTATGTAACCAGACCCACCACAGAGATGATCTTCGTCTACACATCATTGTTCATGGATAGTGGATTGTGGAAGAATAAAGCCCCAACAGTTATAGAGAGAAAGCTAGTCCAGCCATATAGAGTAAGGAATATTCATCCCAGTTGGTTTGGTGAATGTTGTAGCAACACAGAGAAAAGGCTAGGGGCACCTGTCAGCTCTAACAATAAGGCATTTCATTTGTCTCAGCTCTCCCCAGTACTGGGCTTACAAATAGAGACAATTTACATAACAGCAATCTGGACACACTTGAGGAAAACCTTGGGCGGATCTTGGTGTGTACTGTTAATATAAAATGTCTGGACTTGTATGGTAAATAAGATTTTGTGTATGACACAAGTCTTCAGTTACCTTAAACACCATGTTACTGTTCTCCTGTTTCAGATTGACTGTCTTCGACCTTGAAAGGTCACATTACACTATTTACCTTCTAAGATGAACCAAACCACTATGACACGCGACCTTATCAGACCAACAGATCTTTGTTCTAGTTATGAGATATCACTTACACACTTTTCTTATCATTACTGCACAAAAGTATTTACCTACCAGGTAAACAGCATTTCCTATTTTCACAAGATTTTTACCTGTATTAACAAACGCCTGTATTTTCTACAGCAAGGTCATCTGTGGGTCGAAAGTTTGCTAGGTCAAGGACCATTCATCAGTATTATCATTTAGAGTGTGTTAAAAGTAAACAGATTTATCATATCTTGTAAACACGCCCATAATAAAACTGTAAATTTTGCCCCACTCTACCTGGACCATATATGCAATAGTAAAGTGTGCCGACATCACAAGTCACAAGCTCTAGTACACAGCCATTTACCTCCTGATGTATTTTACCTCCTAGCATCACATGTACAATGCTTTTCATTATAAACCCTACTTTCAAAGACCTGACGAAGTTTAGCACAAATAGTCAAAATTATCCTTTATTCTCTTCGTAGTGTCTTTTAATCTTAGAACGACGGCTTTAATACATGTATAACTAAAAGTTTTTTGGTTTTTTTTATATGATTTTTAAAATTCATATATTATGTACTATACGCATTATACATGTTTCTCATGAAAGATCTATAATGACAAAGTCTTATACTTAATGAAAAATTTCAGCTTATCCTATCAAGCTGTTAACATGACGTAACAAATAACCTCAGTTCATATCTTCCGTGTTGACTTGCTGCTGTAATCAGACTTATCTAGTACATTATTTAAATGTTTCAGATAGACTATATCCTCAATCTTTGGACACAAAATATACGTCAATTTATCTCCGGATATAAAGATATACAAACATCCTAAATTAGAGTGACGTTTACTGAAAAAAGTTGTACCCAAAGGTATCTTTACAGTTGAACTTTGTTTTAAGCACATGACATGGTAAAGTTGAAATCACCCTATCATTTTGAAACATTTTCTTTGTCCTAAATGGCATAATTCTTATTAATTCCGCGTCGAACTAATACAGGGTATAAAATATCTGTTAATATTTATAGAAAAAAAAGATTTAACGACTGACTAAAAAACTAGCTGCTTTCACCCTTCACAGGGCTCTTCAGGTTTGTAAAGTTAATGTAAAAGTAAATGTAAAAGAGAAAAAAATATGATGCCATATGACAAGGGTATTACAGAAATACGAAACTGCCATGCAGCATTACCCCATAAATAAATGTTCCAGTTTTTCCTGACCAGATTTATTGAAGTTCCTATCTATATACTTACACATTCTGAATAAAATAGTATGTTCATTTTTTTCTGAAAAATTTAAATGTTTCAACAAATATCAGTATGATGAGATCGGAACAAATACTCAAGACAATTTTATTCTGAATCTGCATACAGAACAAAACAATATGGAACATATCAGACATAAAGGGGGGGAAAAATTGGTCCGTGACCAGGATATTATAGAAGTACATAACTGCCATGTAGAATTACTATGTTACAGTGTTACCTGACCATCAATTTGTATACTTACACATTGCCTGGCGCAGACATGGATGAGCATCCGTCAGATGTACAGTATTCAGATATTACACCGTAGATCAATGTTATATGATTGAAAAATGATAAAGCTGAAATGATAAAAAAAACGTTGTTTAGTATCATTCTTTATATAGTATACAGCAGTAACAAATAGCATGCATGTTTAATGAAAAAAAACTTCAATTTTAACGCCATGTGAAGTTCTACAACATAACCTTTGAATTCAGTCCTTGAACCTATTTTTTCAAGACAATGCAACTTGAACTTACACTAAAACTCTTTTTAAGAACAACTTCAATGCAAATAAATGCTAATTTATCATCTAAATATCTTCAAATTTCCACATGGTACACAGTTTTGGATTTGAGATCCATGATATCACCTTTGAATTCAGTCCTCAAACTTTATTTTTGATGAAAAAACTTCAATGCAAATTACATGTTATTATGATATCTAAATATCTTGAATTTTTATTTGTTACACTTCCATCTGTGCATTCTTTCACATCTGTTTTCTCTCTCATTTACAGTTTGTGGTTTGTAATTATGTATACAGTATATAACGGATTAGTGGGAAGTGTGCTGCATAACACATTGATAACTTGGTTCTGTGTAACAGTCTATTGTCAACAGATTCTTGACTTTTCACGGTCCCTAGGATTTCCATAATACAAAATTCTGCTCAGTATATCAACTGAATTAAATTTAAAAATAAAAATAAAATACCAAATTCCATTGGAGATAATGAAAAGACAATTTATAGCTATGGCGCCTACAGAAATGACTTTTTACCCGACAGATGAAAACTGTTTATTTTGCTTAATGTATATATGTTAAGGATTTTTCAGATCGTGCATATTAATATAAACTAGAAACATGTAAATGCCAGGTAAACATCCTGGATGTTTGCTCCTCTAATCACATCCTTTCCCTATTAGGCCAAACATTTTTTACAATGTTTCTACTATCATCTTCAGAAAAAAAGGGGGAGGTAGGTAGGCAATTTTTTATTTATTTTTTGAAAATATTTTTACTTTTCTTATATAGAGCAGGAGTTCTGACAGTGCATGTCACTTAATGCCAATAAAAACTTCAGGGCAGACATAAAAATCTAGGGTAAGTAGGGCTAGCGGAAACATGATTTTTTTTTATTTGGCCTTATGTAAGTCGGAGATGAACTTTGCTTCGACAGGATTGAGTTCTAACACTATGAATCACTACCTAATCTAAAAGTCCTATCAACGTGAAAGAGGCAGCTCAATCTCACATACAATATTTAACAAACATTGCTTTAAGCCTTATCAAGCTACCTTAAAAATAACTTTAAAACTTGTGTGATGAAATACAGAACTGTTAGGAAATGTGAATGTTATTTCCATAATCACCCACAATAATTTGAATACTTTGTCAAATAATTGTATTCTCCATATGAAATTAAAAGAGGACTTTAAACCTATTAATATGTCGGGTACTTACAGCGATATAATCTCTTTTATTTGTTACAGTTGTATTACTCTGACAACGAAATTTCATAGACAACAACAATAAATGTTAAATTTACTTAAAACCCTGAAATTTAGATCCTATACCTACTATTAAAATGATTTTATCAGATATCAAAACAGGTTGGGATATGAATTTCAATCAAAGTCAAGATCTAACAATATGAATTTCAAAATATTTATCAAGACTGAAATGATACATATCTATTTTATTGACTTTTTGGAAGAAACATGTCTGGACCTCAATGCCTATTGGCTCCAAAAAATATCCAAAAAAAGGGAATTGAGAAAAAACACCATAATTGAATTTGATTTTCTTTTTATGTCGGTTTAAATTTAACCAATGATAAACAGGATACTGGATGACGTGCTAGGTTGACAATATATATGTTATTCAGCTCATTTTACACCTTGACGTAGGCAATTTAATTCAATCTTATGCAAACGTTAACCCCAGGGGAAACAACAATAGATTTGACCTGTAAATAAACTACAAATGAAAGGAATCTAAACATCTGATATCTTATGAATAATGAAGATATATAAGACCTTGAGCGGTAAATCAAACTGCCAAATTCAGATCTGACTGGATTTGCTAGATATTTTTTCCTTTCTCTTGTCAATAGACTTTGCCAAACATAAACACAGTCACATAGCTATTTACTACATGTCATGATTTGATACATCTCATACATCTCAAATATCTTTCTGTTTTGTGTAGATTTTCTCTTTGTTACCACAAAATCTGCAATGTCACTCTAAGCTTTAAACACAATGACGAAGTACTATAACAGAGTCTCAAATCCTCAAAGCTAACAACTTTTAATTGTTGGGAGCAACACAAAATCTTTTTTTAGAAGGAAATGACCCAGTTTCTGACCTTGTTACAATCGGAACTTCATATGATGTTTAAAAGTAACAGTTTTACATCTGAATTTAGTATTGCAGATCTCATATGAAAGCTAGTTCACTATGGATGTATAACTAACCAGCATATCAGTAGGAATTTAATTAGGTATAAATTACAGCCGTAAAGCTAGTCATTATGTAATTCATAAGCCAGATACATTGAATTGTATCTGATTAAAATCTAGATCTATTCAGAAGATGTGACATGATACTCTGACCCTGTGGGTAATCACTTACAGTCTGGACAATGCCATGTTGCTTGTTAGATGTGCATGCAGCTTTCATAATTTCATGATTTAATGATTTACACATTCATTCTTCACCTTGACCCTCCACTAACTAACAACTAATAATGATAGGTGTTCCTGTTAGTTGCATGATTTTCATGAAGTCCAGTGTCTATTCTTTTCCATGATCTTTGTCTAAATACCAGTAAAATTGATGAGATGTTGTTACCTGCTAGATGCATTAATACAAATGCATATCTTTTTAGCTCACTTGTTTGTTTACTAAATTACATACTATTAACTGTACAACCTTTTTTACCATTATTCATTGATTAATGGAGTAGAAGTATGCCCCCATCTCCAGCGATGGTTCACACATGCCCTTGTATAGACATATAACCCTTCCAGCAGTCTCGGGAGAATTTACATATATTTCTAGGTAGTTAAATACAAGGCAATTTAATTTTTCCAAAGACTCTTGTAGCTTCTGTCAAAAAGTATCATTTCTTTCTTTTTTTTGGGGGGGGGGGGGGGGCTTAATTTTTTTAATAGAAAGTCATTTATTTTTCTGACTACAAAAAAATGGTTTTCTCTGGTTTGGAATACCTGAATGTTTACTATAGAATCATTGTTGCTAGCCAATTGTGATACTCAGTGTGTATTTGGTATACTTTCATCATGGTTAAGTATGTGTAGTCTAGAAAACTCGCCAACATAACTATAGCCATTCATTTAAGTCTTGAAAGCTCAATATGTGTTGCTAGCCAATCTTTCCAGTCTACA
This sequence comes from Mizuhopecten yessoensis, assembly GCF_002113885.1. Lineage (NCBI taxonomy): Eukaryota > Metazoa > Mollusca > Bivalvia > Pectinida > Pectinidae > Mizuhopecten > Mizuhopecten yessoensis. The sequence continues at coordinate 175,595 of NW_018405139.1, forward strand.
TAACATTACTTTGTCCCTTAACCATTTGTTATGAGCTATCCATTAATGAATGTCCAGGAAACAAACTATGCCTCGCTAGCGATTAATTATAGTGCAGATAATTCATTGTGTTTGGTAGCCTTTCGTTACAGTGTAGAAAACTCACTATGTGTTGCTAGCCATTCATTATAATCTAGACAGGAAGGCAAGCTGACAAGTTTGTAGAAATCTGCCTCGGTTACTCGCTCCCGCACACAACTATCCTCGAGGTACTGTCTCGGCTCTTCCTGTGCTGGAGGTGTCGGAGAGTCTTTGTCCTTTCTTCTGCCCTTCCTGAAAGCAGACAGAGAATCAATGTCGGTGATCCATGTGTTACTGAATTGAGGTACATATCAGTTTCTTACGATGGTAGCAGTAGTATCCAGTGGCAATACGATTGAATAAAGGGGCAAACATCAGAACAGAGACGGTGAAATTTGAAGAAATATCATTTGACATGAAAAAAGAAAAAGAAAAGGAAGGGGGCTTCTCTCCACATCCACCATAGAAATGAAGTTCTAGTACTTTGCTATTTTCACTTTCTTCTGCACATATGCGAATAGAGTGTGCATTCAACACCGGGCAAGATTATTTTTAAGAAAATCAAAGGCAAACATTTATTCAGGTAAAAAAAACCTGTTCAAACTACAAGTCCCCAATGTGGCTGGAATACCTAGGGCTCTTTAAGTTTTTAAGCATGCATGCACAAACATTTAGTTTTGTAATATTTCAGATTAAAACACGATAAGTCACTTCAAACATCACTTTATGGCATTTTGATTTCATAACAGTTGACAAAATATAACCAAAATACTATTCTTTAAATACATCAATTGCCCAATTAAGTGGAAGACATATATAATGGGAGATAATTTGTTTCTAGTGCAGCAAACAATTTAAAAAGGCACACGCAAGGCAAGCAACATCAAAATCAAAACAGACATTGTTTGTTACTTTTAAAGAAAAGCACATTTTTTTTTCTAGCACTTAAAAGTTGAATAACAACGACTGTTCTAGTTAATCATCTGCCATGGGTAGACTTAACCAGGTACGTTAATAGGTCAGGTCACAAACCTCAGTCTGGGGTGACTACCATCACACAACATAAACACTTCATATATGATACAATCAAACCTGGGGATCACTTACAGCATACTGTCACCCCAGATAAATCTTACAGGGAAGACAGACTGGTATAATTAAGCTTACTTTTCCACATTGTGGTACATTTTGATAATATTATGACAAATTTCCTCATTTCAAAGTTTCCCTTGATTTCACACACTAATAGACCTTACATAACAAGCCCAAGTTCCTTTCCTTTTATTACTTTACATTGAGGAAACGTTGACTGATGTCTGGGCCAATGGTCACGACACACCTTGACTTCAGTACGACTATTGATGTCTCAGGATGTACATGTACCATATATCAAAATGTTATTTTTACAAGCAACACACATTTTCTGCAGAGATATTTTGAAAATGTGTATCATTTCATTATTTTAATTAGAATTAAAATTTGCACTTAATTCTAAAATCAAAGGTTTTTATAATTCTAGGGTTGACCAAGACACTTCAATTTCCAACTGTTAACTTATCATTTTTTTACTTTCTGACTTATTCACAAATACGGCGTTAAAAATGTAATTATGAGAGAAACAATCATGAAAGAAGAAAAAAATTGTTAGTACACTAGACGCAGGTATCTGCCTTGGTGATATGTCCAAGTAAACACTGAGTATACATATATGAAACTCTAAAATACCATCCATCTTCTGGTATAGTCACAGGACACAGGTATCTGCCTTGGTGATATGTCCAAGTAAACACTGAGTATACATATATGAAACTCTAAAATACCATCCATCTTCTGGTAAACAGTCACAGGACACATTGGCTCATGGCTGTCCTATATATAGACCTCCCTGATGTCACAGGCTTAATTAAGACTGATACATTGTCATACATGTACCGTGGGACACTGATCCACAACAAGGTACAAAGGGCCCGCATTGCATCCATGTTGACAAGGCCACCTTGCAAATTACTCAAATATAGTATACGACCTAAGACCACTTTATGCCGGAGGTCAACTATGCTTACAAAAATTTATAATGCTATTTTTCTTTGATGAAATTATTTCACTACAGTGAAAAGTCTAAATATAGTGGCACTGAATTTAGGTTGACAGATTTCCTCATTACGCGGGTTTGTTTCAAATAGGTTACTATGTTTCTTGATGGTGATCTTATCGTGATGGTAATCTTATAACTGTTGTCAATGGGATTGCAAATACATTCTTTGTTCCTCACTTATAAAAACTCACAAATTAGAAAATCTTTTCAATTACAATGGCTTGAATTTCAAATTAATTTTTGGTCAATTCCTTCTTGTTTTACATGCATTTCGATTCTGAAGTTGCTGTAGAACCAAATGTGAGGACTCCAAATGTCCGATATACAGAGAGTGTAAAAAAGCAGTAAATATTGGTATATATAACTCCCACATAATTTGTTATCCCAATATACTTGTAGTACCCTATATCCTTTTTTGATGACATTTTTTATGGTACCTTCCTTTGTATTGCCCAACCCTTTTAAAACACCACTAGTTTACTGGGCGAATGATAACAGTATAACAAGGGTTTAGCTTAAAATGTCTAATAAATTGAATATCCACTTTACTATCATTTTCATTACAAACACATTCATTCTACATCTGAGGTTGATCATGAGGTTTTGATGATGTATCTACATGAATGTCAAAGCAAGCTACCGGTAAATCCCCTTGTCCTCATAAAGGCAAATTGCTTCCTCAAATCACCATGGAGGGACAGCAACAGAACTTAATGGACAAAGCCTGTTTTTGCCAGAGTACACTTCAAAACACTCCAAACCACTCATGTGGACATTTTTATGTGTGATGGAATAAATCTGAGTGCTGCTAATATTTCTGTTACAATATACCCAAAAAACACTAGGCCTTATAGATCATTCTTTGTTGCTGCAGGCTTTGTCCAAGGGCCAAATACTATCCTTTATTTCTCTGATAATGTCAAGGAAACAATTTAATTTTTAATGTAATGATTATGCATTATATTAGAAAAAAATTGCACTGTAAATGGGAAAAAATATAATTTTCTCCTTCTTTCTAATTTCCTGTATCTTTAATTACTGAGAAATGCAGATTCCAAACTTTAGATTCTCTTTTTTTCAAATTGAGAAGTTTAGTTCCTTAAAATTTACTTGAATTTAAGATGGGAACAGCTCCTTTTAGAAGCCTGCAGAGAGGCTGTAGCAAATTTCTGGCATGGTAATTAATATCAAGGCTTAGCATGTTACAGATATAATAATGATGTTAGATAATCTTGTTTACCTCGAACAAGTGACAGTTCATAAATAGATATAATTATCATTGGCCTAGCCTTAAGCTTCCAAATGTGTTCAGATCATGACCACCATCTGATTGTGTCAGACAGCTTTGTAACATAATGAGCTAATGACATTACTGGATAAACTGGCAGGTGTTCTTGCTATCAAATCTATACCATGTATAGCCAGTGCTGATGTTGTACCAGTCAGTAACTGAAATACGTTTATTGCCAAAACCATGGTAACATAACACAATTGTGCTGAAATTTACACTTCATTGTTTTTTTTACATAACCAATGTTATCATTTTCTTCATGTACAATCCACAAAACAAAAGGAGTAACACAGTAAAATAGAAATAGAAATATACCAAAGCATTAAAACATTTGAATTCCAGTTTGATACAGAAAGACAGTAAAAGGAATCAAGGACTAACACCAACAATAAACTGCAACTTCATAAGGAAAGTGTTCTGCAACTTCATAAGGAAAATTATGTTAGACAACTTCAGAAGTAAAACCAACTGTTTAACAAGTTCAGAAGTAAAACCATGATTTCAACTTCAGAAAGCAAACCAAGTGTCCCAAAGAAAGGAAAACCAAGTGTTCAACAAGTTTGTAAGAAAACCATGAGTTTATCCATATCTTTGGAAGGAGAGCCACATGTTTCACAACTTTGGAAGAATAAGCATGACCCTGCACCATGTGTGACATCTTGCAGTTTGAAGTATCCAATACAAAACTATATAAAATGGCTCAGTCTCCATAACACAGCTATATACAAGTGGCTAACAAAGTGTTTCCAATACCATTGATATAAATTTAGATTAACAGTCCTACCAGAGGGAGCAACAGTCTGATCTGATACTGAGGTGGTTTCAATAAGTTGATGTACACATCAGATTTTAGGGCATGGTTCCAATATTGGAAATTTTTCCTGATGCTTCAACCTACCCTACTATGAAATGTAGACCCCTTACCTTTTCATCTTGATTTGGCTATTGTATATTCTGTAGGACCACAGGTTCATAAAAACATAAGTTCTCTTGCACTAATAATCAATAGGTATAACTCCAGTCTTGAAACCTTCCATACCTTTTTACAGCATGAAGATTTTCTGCCAAGTAAGAAGACAAGTCTGGAGATCTTCTACCACCATGGCGATATAGGTTAACCAAACATTATATATACACATGCTAAAGAATGGTGTTGCAAGCAGGCAAAACAATATACTGGCACTTTCTATCATAACACAGTAAACGATTTTGATAGAAAACCAATATTTGCATTTCAATATCCTGTGTCCTGTGACTTTACCAGAAGATGGATGGTATTTTAGAGTTGCATATATGTATACTCAGCGTTTTCTTGGACATATCACCAAGGCAGATACCTGTGTCCAGTGTACTAACAATTGTTTTTTCTTTCATGATTGTGTCTCTCATAATATCATTTTGAACATCATATTTTTTTACCAAATCTCCTATAAAATCTTGAGATGAGAGGCTGATGTACGGTTTATGCAGTTCACTACTTTTTTTAAATATATAGATATCTCCAGAGTGAAATGCATAAGTACATTTGCACTTTGTTTGTAAATCTTGACTTTGTAGAATTAATCCCTGGACAGTTTTAAAACAAAGATGCGAATCCAATTTTCTGATAAAGATGTGAACGCCAAATCCTTTACCATAAATCTGCTGATGCAAGCATGGTAATTAAAGGAAACAAACCGAAAAACCACAGCATCACTGTCAGAACCATTAGCCTGCAGACTGTGGTTACAGCAATTCAAAGGCTAATAAACAATGATCTTGTCCTTAGAGGATAGATGGATAAGCTGACAAGTGCTTAGCTACTGACTGAGCAATTTGTCTTTATAGCTATTGACAGCCAGCCTTGCCCTTACAGCCATGTCTAGGATAGTCACTGTACATAAAGATACAGCCATTGACAGAGCAGTGCCCTTATAGCAGTATAGCCATTGATAGAACAATATAGGTATAGGTATAGCCATTGACTGGATACAGAGAAAGCTACTGACAGAACTATGTGTCTACAGACAAAGCTACTGACAGAACCATGTGTCTACAGACAAAGCTACTGACAGAATCATGTGTCTACAGACAAAGCTACTGACAGAACCATGTGTCTACAGACAAAGCTACTGACAGAATCATGTGTCTACAGACAAAGCTACTGACAGTGCCATGTGTCTACAAAGCTACTGACAGAATCATGTGTCTACAGACAAAGCTACTTACAGTACCATGTGTCTACAGACAAAGCTATTGACAGTACCATGTGTCTTCAGACAAAGCTATTGTCAGTGCCATGTGTCTACAGACAAAGCTACTTACAGTACCATGTGTCTACAGTCAAAGCTATTGACAGAACCATGTGTCTACAGACAAAGCTACTGACAGAATCATGTGTCTACAGACAACGCTATTGACAGATTCATGTGTCTACAGACAAAGCTACTGACAGAATCATGTGTCTACAGACAAAGCTATTGACAGAACCATGTGTCTACAGACAAAGCTATTGACAGTGCCATGTGTCTACAGACAAAGCTACTTACAGTACCATGTGTCTACAGTCAAAGCTATTGACAGAACCATGTGTCTACAGACAAAGCTACTGACAGAACCATGTGTCTACAGACAAAGCTACTGACAGTACCATGTGTCTACAGACAAAGCTACTGACAGAATCATGTGTCTACAGACAAAGCTACTGACAGAACCATGTGTCTACAGACAAAGCTACTGACAGTGCCATGTGACTTCAGACAAAGCTACTGACAGAATCGTGTGTCTACAGACAAAGCTACTTACAGTACCATGTGTCTACAGACAAAGCTATTGACAGTGCCATGTGTCTTCAGACAAAGCTATTGTCAGTGCCATGTGTCTACAGACAAAGCTACTTACAGTACCATGTGTCTACAGTCAAAGCTATTGACAGAACCATGTGTCTACAGACAAAGCTACTGACAGAACCATGTGTCTACAGACAAAGCTACTGACAGTGCCATGTGACTTCAGACAAAGCTACTGACAGAATCGTGTGTCTACAGACAAAGCTACTTACAGTACCATGTGTCTACAGACAAAGCTATTGACAGTGCCATGTGTCTTCAGACAAAGCTATTGTCAGTGCCATGTGTCTACAGACAAAGCTACTTACAGTACCATGTGTCTACAGTCAAAGCTATTGACAGAACCATGTGTCTACAGACAAAGCTACTGACAGAACCATGTGTCTACAGACAAAGCTACTGACAGTACCATGTGTCTACAGACAAAGCTACTGACAGAATCATGTGTCTACAGACAAAGCTACTGACAGAACCATGTGTCTACAGACAAAGCTACTGACAGTGCCATGTGTCTACAGACAAAGCTACTGACAGAATCGTGTGTCTACAGACAAAGCTACTTACAGTACCATGTGTCTACAGACAAAGCTATTGACAGTGCCATGTGTCTTCAGACAAAGCTATTGTCAGTGCCATGTGTCTACAGACAAAGCTACTTACAGTACCATGTGTCTACAGTCAAAGCTATTGACAGAACCATGTGTCTACAGACAAAGCTACTGACAGAACCATGTGTCTACAGACAAAGCTACTGACAGTGCCATGTGTCTTCAGACAAAGCTACTGACAGAATCGTGTGTCTACAGACAAAGCTACTTACAGTACCATGTGTCTACAGACAAAGCTATTGACAGTGCCATGTGTCTTCAGACAAAGCTATTGACAGTGCCATGTGTCTACAGACAAAGCTACTGACAGAATCATGTGTCTACAGACAAAGCTACTGACAAAACCATGTGTCTACAGACAAAGCTATTGACAGTGCCATGTGACTTCAGACAAAGCTATTGACAGAATCATGTGTCTACAGACAAAGCTACTGACAGAACCTTGTGTCTACAGACAAAGCTACTGACAGAACGTGCCATGTTTCTACAGATATAGCTGACAGATCTAGATCTAGAGCCATGTATCCGCAGTATAGCTATTGATAAAACAATGTATATAACGGTATAGCAATTGACTGTCTATAGATATAGCTACTGACCAATCTAGTGTCTACAGACATAGCCACTGACAGAACCATATGTCTACAAATATCAATTTTTGATATAGGCAATTGTATTTATAGATATAGGCAATGTGTTTCATCAATTACTGAGCAATTTGAAAACCTGAACAATAAAGATGGCATAACTAAAAAAAATACCACAAGATGATTTAAGTATCATACATGTATTAATTGACCTACAAGAAATATAATAAATCTTTAAATTAAGTAGGTCTGTGTCAGTCAGTGACTTTAGATGTCAAGGTATGACATACAAAGTCAGGCATACATTTACCACTCTACCTCTCTACTACATTTATATTCTGGCTTATAACCGCTCTGCATTACCGTAATATCTACATTCGAAAGCTTCATTCCTAACAAATACTAAAATTATGCATTTTATACTATCAGCATGAATATGTAATTTTTTGTGTATATATGTTTATTATAAAACTGATCATTTTTAATCTCTGGACATATATACATATTTTGCCTTCATCTTTAATACTTGTGATAAATGTCATCTTATTACCTCTATCTCATCTTCAAGATAATGAAGCCTGTTAAATCTGCAGTTTGGTATTAATCCCATACCTGTAATCTACCTGTATCTGAATAACTAATTCCTCCGTTCTATTTTTAATACTCCTTCACCTGTAATCCTACCTGTATCTGAACATATAATTAATCTGTTCGTCATTACATGTAGCAGCTTCTCCACAATTGTGTTTACGTCAACAAAGGGAAACCAAAAGTAGACTAAATATTCAGTTTAATGCAAATCCTGATGGCCAGATTCTGGCATCTGTTACCAGGTTTGCTGTTCAACAAGGACACATACTAAACCGCTGCATGTATTTTACAGAATATTCCAACTTGGCAACCAATCTATTCATATCTACAGTGTCTACAACTAAAAGGGAGATATACCATCACAAATGTCTTCTTTGGATACAACAAAACCTTCATATTGCGAGAGTAAATTCAGGAATTCAAACAAAATCCGTTAATTATCTATACACTTGGGGAAATTAACTGTTTACAGTTTTGAATCATTTTTTAACCTATTCTTATTATAAGTACGTAATACATCTGAATATCAAACACTTTGATTTTCTGTACTGTATTTTCACAGCTGAAATCATGGCTCACTGGATGGAGATTGTATAGATTGTGAAATGGTTTTCCACTTGTAGATCACTCAACATTCATGGAAAAGGACACTAGGGAAGATTGTTGATGATGATGACGCTGATGATAAAACACTTTTATCTGACAGTAAACAATGAATGGCAGATCCCTAGCAACCATGCATGCTGGATGGACCATCCTCAGTTTTTTTTACAAAGATTGGACAGCCTAAACACTGTGTAAATCAGCTTTTCAATCTCATAGCTGACAAATTTACAAATTAATTTTCAAATTCAAGGATCATTAAACTCAAGCCATTTATACTTTGGCATAGTTTTGTTTTTAATAATTTGATCGAACAAGCTACCTAGCAGAAGGTCTGTGTTTGCCAGCCATCAATGAAGTATATATCCATTCTACCAAGATCAATAAGGTTTGGGATGGACACCAGAGATTACATACGATAGAGCATACATATAGTGATGCAGATATATCTGAAAAGTCCTCACCAGTAGTCTATGGTAAAGCAATGTATATTTTACCATGTTGTATTGCGTACAACTTTATATTTAACATCAGCTATTGATCATAAGGTCTCGTGCAAACCCTTCCAAGGAATGGACATTTTCTGCTGAGGCAGAAATTCTGAAGGAAGAATAAAGAGTTCTTTCTAAACGCAGAAATCAGAGCCGATACATCAGGAATGCTGAAAAAATATCCACAGGACCAATGAACAGTGGGTGATAAAATGTTATATCACTATAGAGTTTCACAGGTGAATGGCCTAGCAATGATCAGGAGGAATAAATCAGTCCCAGTAGATAGATGGGTGGGAGAGATTTGTTCGCTGATCGAGCGCATACAGCTCAAAATGTAGAATTCGAAAATATTTCTGTATAGCTTGGTATTTAAAGTTTACAGATAACCCCTGTTCATACATGGTCTTCAGATTGATATTGTTGGTCTCAAAAACATGGATGTTTGAGTATATAAATTCATAAAGAATCGATAACAATGTTCTGATTGTCATTAAGCCAACCATGCTTTGAATACCTGGGCCTTGGGCTCTCTATAATCAATAGCCCACAGCAAGCCAGTGTATTGGGGCTGTAATAACATCTACAACCCATATAGTCAACCTAGCACTTCACTTTCAAACAAGATCAAATAGCAAGTTATTATATTAATACAGCTGAAATAATAACCAGAGTATCATAATTTTGATTTTGAGAAAACTCCTTAATTCCAAGTTTTTTTCTCTCAAGATTTATCAATTCCCCTGGTTTATGCATAGGGGTTCAGATGTCGGGAACTATAATCAGATGTAGAGTTTGGATGAACCTGGACAGTAGAACAATTTAGTATCAAAGGTTTAAACCATTCTCCAGGATTCACACATGACACATATGTACACCAAAAGAAGCAATTCATGAAAGGTTTGAATAGTTCATTATGAAATTTCAAGGGTGATTGAGTTAGAGTTAACATTGAAATACTGCACTTCCTGACCAACACAGCCAACCCAACACTTGATTTTCAATGTTAAACCTTCACTTAAAAACAAATAAAAAATAAATATTCCTATGTATATGTTGAGAGAAATGTTTACAGAGGATTTGTTTGTGGTGAGTTAGGTCAGGTGTATCAGAGCAAGACATACATAATGTAGTCAGGTTGTGCTTCAGAACATAAAAATACTATTGTAAAACGACGCATATGTACTCGTATAAAATGTAGCATCTGTTTCAGTGTCAACTTACAATTTTCCCCCCTTTTTAAATAATTTAATATTTATAAGGGAAAAATACTAGTAGTAGTGTCTCTGATGTTAATCACCAAGGTTCAGGCAACCAGAACAAATTTCTCTACATGATCATATTCAAAATAGTCAACTATCTTGTTATATATTACCAATAAAACTTCAAATGACAGTTTTTCATTGGCTGTGATCAAATCACCCGATGTTTTGTATGCTGTAAACATGGCCAGATATGTGATCAAATCACCTGATGTTTTGTATGCTGTAAACATGGCCAGATATATGATCAAATGACCTGATGTTTTGTATGCTGTAAACATGGCCAGATATGTGATCAAATCACCTGATGTTTTGTATGCTGTAAACATGGCCAGATATATGATCAAATTACCTGATGTTTTGTATGCTGTACACATGGACAGAAATGTGATCAAATCACCCGATGTTTTGTATGTTGTAAACATGGCCAGATATGTGATCAAAGCACCTGATGTTTTGTATGCTGTAAACGTGGCCAGATCTGTGAACAAATCACCTGATGTTTTGTATGCTGGAAACATGGCCAGATATGTGATCAAAGCACCTGATGTTTTGTATGCTGTAAACGTGGCCAGATCTGTGAACAAATCACCTGATGTTTTGTATGCTGTAAACATGGCCAGATATATGCTAACAGGTAAAGTTCAAGTTTCCTGTTGTTGATGCCATCACCCCATACGTATACAGATAAACATGGAAGTAATACCTAGTCAGGTGACGTGTTGTCATGATAACAGAACACAACTTTGACAATCAGGTGACCTGTTGTCATGATAACAGAACACAACTATGACAATCAGGTGACCTGTTGTCATGATAACAGAACACAACTATGACAATCAGGTGACCTGTTGTCATGATAACAGAACACAACTATGACAATCAGGTGACCTGTTGTCATGATAACAGAACACAACTATGACAATCAGGTGACCTGTTGTCATGATAACAGAACACAACTATGACAATCAGGTGACCTGTTGTCATGATAACAGAACACAACTATGACAATCAGGTGACCTGTTGTCATGATAACAGAACACAACTATGACAATCAGGTGACCTGTTGTCATGATAACAGAACACAACTATGACAATCAGGTGACCTGTTGTCATGATAACAGAACACAACTATGACAATCAGGTGACCTGTTGTCATGATAACAGAACACAACTATGACAATCAGGTGACCTGTTGTCATGATAACAGAACACAACTATGACAATCAGGTGACCTGTTGTCATGATAACAGAACACAACTATGACAATCAGGTGACCTGTTGTCATGATAACAGAACACAACTATGACAATCAGGTGACCTGTTGTCATGATAACAGAACACAACTATGACAATCAGGTGACCTGTTGTCATGATAACAGAACACAACTATGACAATCAGGTGACCTGTTGTCATGATAACAGAACACAACTATGACAATCAGGTGACCTGTTGTCATGATAACAGAACACAACTATGACAATCAGGTGACCTGTTGTCATGATAACAGAACACAACTATGACAATCAGGTGACCTGTTGTCATGATAACAGAACACAACTATGACAATCAGGTGACCTGTTGTCATGATAACAGAACACAACTATGACAATCAGGTGACCTGTTGTCATGATAACAGAACACAACTATGACAATCAGGTGACCTGTTGTCATGATAACAGAACACAACTATGACAATCAGGTGACCTGTTGTCATGATAACAGAACACAACTATGACAATCAGGTGACCTGTTGTCATGATAACAGAACACAACTATGACAATCAGGTGACCTGTTGTCATGATAACAGAACACAACTATGACAATCAGGTGACCTGTTGTCATGATAACAGAACACAACTATGACAATCAGGTGACCTGTTGTCATGATAACAGAACACAACTATGACAATCAGGTGACCTGTTGTCATGATAACAGAACACAACTATGACAATCAGGTGACCTGTTGTCATGATAACAGAACACAACTATGACAATCAGGTGACCTGTTGTCATGATAACAGAACACAACTATGACAATCAGGTGACCTGTTGTCATGATAACAGAACACAACTATGACAATCAGGTGACGCTTTGTCATGATAACAGAACACAACTATGACAATCAGGCGACCTGTTGTCATGATAACAGAACACAACTATGACAAACAATGTATCTAAACATTACCAACTTAACTAGCAACTAAGGGCATGCGATCTACACCTGTCGTGAAATGGCCGAGGCAAAGACCAATAATTCCAAGAAAAAACTGCCAAACATCACAATTTACAAGCACAGCTAACAAACAAGGGTCCAGTACGGTCTAAATCTGCCAGGCCGAGGCAAAGACCTATAACTCCAAGAAAATGAATGCCAAACTATAAGTATTTCTTATGGACATATATGTATATACTTAACTGCTATATCCTAACATATAAACGAAACTGCCATCTGAACATTTTAATTTATGCAAAGAAAAACAGCTGATTATATTTGACACACACTAACATTACATTAATTCTGACGCCAAACTAAGGCTTATAAACTCAAAACAAAAACCGATTTGGCTGATAACTGAAATCTTTGAAAGCTTGCTAATGACCAGTCTGACAGAAAAAAATCTAAACAAGGCCATAGATCACCGATATGGTCCCAATACTAAGGAGAGCATAAACCGTACGGAGGACACACCATTTCAACGCACTCAAAAAGTCCTCAGTGTTCAAGCCAACGTCACCAGTAATAACGATGACATTTTAAGTCTCAGCGAATTGGGAAATGTTCGTTTTTCTTGTTCATTAAAATACAAATCACCTGGTCAAAACTGCTTTTTAGTGAAAGTGCTGGATGGACAATTAAGTTTCTTTTAACTTGTGTCAAGACAAGAGTAGATCTTTAAACAGTTCCGAAAAACATATGAAGGTGTAATTTGGAGGAGTATTGGGAAACAGTATTCTTCCTTGACATACTCAAAGCAATTTAAGCCATACTATTATGTTGATAATAAAATACACCAACAATAGTAAGTATTATGCTCAAAACATTGTCTTCAATATTCATGATTAACGTAAAAGAACATTGCAGTCTGATATCCCAATGGCCTTAAACAGCATTAACCGTAGATCAGAGTAAAAAATTATAGCTCATTCCTACTATTCATGTGGATTATTCTTCATTTGATTCAAATTTCATGGAATTATAAATAAATCATATTGAATCCCTAACAGCAATTTTTGTTTTTACAGTAGTACACTGGTTACAACAAGATCAATTAACCCCATCTTTGTTTACCAATAGTTGGGCGAGCGTGTTACTTAGCATTATTTGTATTTATGTCACCTTTCCAGAAAACTGAGATAACAATTTTTGGAAATTTCAGGTATTTAAATACATATCTTAGTATCAGGACAGCCACACCACCTTTTCCAGGAAAGTGGGATTGTGCAGATTACTGTGGGACTGTGTGGATTACTGTGTCTCCAGGATTTAATCTACAATACGTCCTCACACTACTACATCAGAAGTACATCTACATCTAAGGGATATTATCCACAATACTTTGCTCGACACCAATACTAACCACAAAACCACTGCTCGACATGTTCCCCACCTAAACACTTTATATACTGGAAAAACATGAATTTATCATGTGAAGTCAAATGTGGACAAAGGGCTATCCAATCCTAACGAATCCAACACATTAATAGATGGACTGCCAGGCAAAATTTGTCTAAGTCATTTCCAGGTTAAGATTTGAATCCAACAAAGAATTTCATTAAAAAAAACTACGAAGGCTTGAACACAAAAATCAATCGTAAACAAATTTATTGAAAGCTAATGTCAAGTGTTTTTGCCTCCAAAAGTAAAGCATGTGAAAAAAGTCTGGGAAAGGAAACTGGAATTTGAGAACTGACTGCATATGTCTTTATCTAAAATCAATATTTCAGCGCTAAATGAACGACGGGTTCAAAAACCATGTTACACTCCCATAAGATTGAGGAGTTCAAAAACCTTGTACAACCTTCAAACACGTTTAAAAGCTACTGACACTCTGTGACCTTTAATTTTTAAGTAAACAGGGAAGCGAAGAGAACAACCATGAATGTGTGTAGCTATGGAACCCAAGAGAGGCAAGAAACTCGAAATAAGAGATACAGGATAGGACGCTCAGGGCAGGCAGGGAGATGATTGGAGTAGGGGAGTAGGGGACACAAAGTGTGACTGTTGACTCAGTACAAAAAGCCCCATAGCTACAGGGGCTCAATTTAGGGGAAGTAAAGAGCCCCAAGGAGACAAGGGCTCAAGGGAGGAAAGAAGGTTCTTATCCAAATTAAGTCCCATTTTCCCCTTTCTTTTTTCTCCAACTCTGTAAGTTTTCACCCATTTTCTTATTCTGTTCTATATTCTTTAATAATCTTTTAAAAGCACCACAATGTGTCACTATATTAACCTTTTCACCACTATAGACCATCATGCACTCATCCAGATCAATGCATGGTCTAGTCTACTAAAGTTACATAGGGTTGAAAGGGTTAATGTTCAAGAACAGCACGTTTTAAAATACATTTGTGTCAACCAAATCTTGAATACACTAGAAACTGTATAAACTTAAGCATGATACATTGTACTACCCCTTACATACATTTTATGTATCAATCCTAAATCATGTCTATTTATTCTGAACAAAATGTGTCGTCCCTCTAGTGTATACAATACATTGCATGCCTTATAATATCTATCATTATGTTGTAACATAATTTTTACAAATGAGGGGAGGGGGGGAAGAAAGAGGAAGTTCAACTTTTATTTTCTAGATAATATTATACAATGGTGATATATACCCGACAACTTAAGAGTCACACTCCTTAACAGGAAATCCCCCCCCCCCCCCGCCAAGTGGTGTAAGTATAAGCCAACACAACCTCTGATAACAGCCTTATCATCACCATCACAATAGGATTGGAATTACAGTCTTATTTGTGACCCGCTGTTCTGTGAAGTGAGCAGGTGTGGGTTGGGACAGGTGTACTATATGTCTGCCGGGACTCCCTAGTATCATCCTGTCTTACGCAACACACTGTTCATCTGATGATGCTCTGCTTACACGAACAACGACACAAGAAATCTCCACTATTCAAATGAAGCTAGACATGTGTTAAACGTTTTATATGAGAGATCGCGCCACTGAAAACTCAAGATGAGGTCATTATAAAGACTCCAGTTCCACTTAGTCCTTTTTGATATGTTAAGCCCATTCCATTGAGAAATCCTGAATTACTCTCGAATTGTTTCTATTACTTCTGGTCCCCACTTCTTTTGTACCGATCAAAATAACTCTTTATGTACCTATCCAAATATAACACTGCCAATAGCAGTTACTGGATTGCCTATATATAAGCTATATTGTGTAATGAGATTGACATGTAATTGGACTGATATGGTTTAAGCTAGGCTGAGGCTATACATCTTAATTACATAAACGCTGACAAACGCAATCTCGCATGCGGATAGAGTGGGTTTATGATTAAGAATTTGGATAATTTCTTCCCTGTTATGAATCTTTTCATAAAATCCGAAGGTAGATAGACTTGGTGTTTTGATAATCTAATTCAAAATCCTCTACACAAAACTTCATCATTACTATTATAATGGGCACATGTACTAAGAATTTCGCTGGACTTCAAAAGATAAAAGATCAATTGGAGCCAAAGGTACATTATGATCAGTATAACCATGGTTTACCTTAACTTTTGCGGCTAAATTATATTTCACTTCTACATTACTGGAACTTGTAGAATTTCTGGAACTTGTAAAACTTCAAACGAAGCTGTAAGCATGATTCAGAAAACAAATTACCACAAAACCTTCTAGGTTCCCGAGAAAGACCACAACCCTGTATCATCAAATACAGCCGAACATGTGTTAATTTTGTGCTTCATTAACTTTTTCCACAGGCTGTTTCAGAGAGCAAGATTACTTTGCATGAACTATATTTTACCTCGGGGCAAAGAAGTGGTAATTAAAAGTATGCTATAAATTCCTACATCTAACTTAACATTCTAATATAATTATCAGATAATGAAACACAAAACAATCCATCACCGTATGGTTAGCTTGCACCACAGTATATCAATTTAATATCTTCTTATATGTAAACTTCATAGCAAACTCACTTCGGCTAAATCAAAGTAATAGGAAAGCAACAAAACAACACCTGTTTTTATACACTTGAAGGAAACAAAATGAATTTGATTACTTGAGTTTGAAAGGATTTTTACTGTCTGAAGTTTTCCCCATCTATGTCCAGATGTATAAGGGCAGGGCATACATTGACTTGGCCTTGTAAGTATATATTACATACAACTCAGAAACACAATTTCAGGAAAAATGTCCAAATTTATATTCCTTACAAAACTCTTTTATCAATTTGAAATAATAACAAGATATTCTGTATTGAAATATAAAAGAACTTGGTTTAATATTTTCATATTTTTTTTTACAAGTGCCTGGAAAAAGCCTTAAGGTATATATATATACATGCATACTAAACCAACACTTGGAAATGCACCAGGAAACCCATTTTTACTGTACCGGTGATAATCCTGTTATCTGGTAAAGCAGAACTGTGGCAAGGAAAGCAGGAAGCCACAACACTTGACACTGAAGACTATGTCAAATCTCCCACCCTTCCATACAGAACACACCCAGTCAAAAGGAGATTTCACAGCCCGTTATATCAACACTTTGAAGGAAAATAGCCAACTACTGCACCTTTCAAATCACATTTCATTAGCGGGAAATATTTGAACATTTCACTATTAATATACTTATACAAATTGTTGACAAAAATCCAAAACACTAAGCAATCGATGAACAGGAAATCAATGCTCGATTGTAGCATTATACGGACATAAATGCTCAAAATTCTAACTGAAGATCAACTTCGTAAAAAGATCTAATAATCCAACCTAAGAAGGCATAGGTTCCATGATCACAGATTAATTAATACTTCCTAAAACCGGTAAAACTTTGAATTATCAACAGAATCATGTGTAGTTGAACATCTCTTCTATCTTGTAAAAGGTTCTATTTCTGTCATGGCAAATGTTGACCTTGCAAATGGTTTAACCCTTTCACCACTGTAGACCATAATGGACTCACCCAGATCAATGCATGGTAGAGCCTACTAAAGTTACATAGGGGTGAACGGGTTAATACTGGTTCAAATGTGTCAAGGTAACATTTAGTCTATGTGGATTCTACCACTGAAATGTTAACCTTGAGAATGGTAGAAACTCTGCCAAAATAAACAACAGCCACAGTTACTACTAATCCATCTGTCCACAAATTCTGACGAACTATTTGTCCTTATTTGTCTATGCTTGATATTTGGGGCATCTGTACCTGCACAGTGTTTGATGTGGATATATCAATTTGACCAACGGCTTATCCAGTGACTTCTCTGTATTGACATTAGAAGGGCAACATTTGCATTGTTGTCCGACACTTACATACAGCCTTGTCTGGTCAACCCATTCGTGTATACGTATCATACCCTAGTACATGTGATTGTGTACAAGTGAAACTTGTGATATATATGATAAACTAATCATACCTAGATAAAGTATGGCCCTAGATAATACTCAGACAATGATAAACAGCCATAATTAATATTTACCCATAACTGCAATTTACAACTCAAGGTGATGGTCACATTGCAATTACCTTACACATATCATGTGATCTATCATGTCATCATGTGGTATGTTTTATCAAATGATATTTCATGTGACTTTCAATCAATTTAGCAGGTATGTTATATGTAATATGTTTTAAAAATGTGTCTATTTTCATGACTCCAATTCAAATGCCTGAATGTCAATCATCTACGAAATTATTTCAAAGATATTACGATACTCCAAGCCCTAATTCTTATAACATCATACCTTATATATGTTTATTGTTTTTTTTGTGTCAGGCTGTGTCAGGCACAAGTTGATACACCCCAACCATTTTGTGTTTTATTCTAATAAATGATCTGAAACAAATTTGTTCGCTGAGAAAACTTTGTTTTGCAATGTACCTGAACTGTCACAAATTACAATTCTTCTTTCAAACAAATCATTAACTTTGGAAGCAAATTTTATAAAGGAATCATAAAATATGAGCAATCATTAAAAAACAAATTCCCCCCCCCGCCCCCCCCCCCCCCACAAGAACAATAAACATCTATATGCAAACCAAAGGCAATGTGCAAGAGTAGCCCTTTCTGAATAGCAAAACAATACACAATTTAGAAAATTGCACCTATCTACCTGAGTTGTCAGTTTTCACCTGAGTCCTCGTGGATATTAACAAAACGGTAAAGCTGACTTAAGTGTTATTATGATAGCAGGACTCTCTATCCGTTGTCACACCTCTGACAATTATACCATATTAGACTTGTAAGCCACTTAAGTGGAAAGCAGGGAATTGGTTACAATGTAATAAACTGATGGATCAAATTCAGCAAAGCTTCATAGCTTAATTACAAGTCAAGTTATAATACGTACGTTCAACTTGATTTTGATAGAAAGTGCTCTGGTGAAAAATAACAAAAAAATTCACCCTACTCTTGAAATATTACTACCCCAACATGAAACCAAGAAAATACTCTCTATCCCAACATGTACCAGTATAGAGGTTTGGTCTTTACTTTCAGTAATCAAGGAAATACCCAAGAATCAGTTAAACATTTAAATGTAACACAGCCCTGCTCATATTTCAATATAGACTTCTTTGATATAGGAACTGTTTCTATTTTTTCAAAATTATCACCTTTTCTGATATTCTGGCCTCGATTGGAATATCGTTCACCACATAATTCTTTTTTCTGATTTAGAGTGACGAGAAAAGATCCATACCTTTTATTACAAAAAATAGTTCATCATTTACTAAACAATTAATCACCATCATCCCTAGTCACAGGATCATGTCACCAGGTTCATCATGAACACAAGGAAAACTTTCAATGATCACCTCATGAACGTACCACCACCACTAGGACATTAACACTGACCACAAACACAGTATTCAATAGTCTGATAGGTCACCAAGTGGTTTACAAGTGGTATACAAGTGATATAACTCTGCCCTAGCCTGGTACCAGCTACTCACTGTGATGAAACAACCAAATGATACAGGAAGTATTTTCAAATACAACATCAACTGTCTAGACCAATGTTTGAGTAATCATGGTCCCAATAATTACTGCAATTAGTCAATAAGTAGGAAAATATTCCAACTTTAATGCTGATACTGTCTAAACTGAATCATGAACTATCAAGAAACCAACGTAAACCAGACCTCTCCAAGAAAGTAGCCTGCAACTCTGCAATCCAAAAATCTGCATTTCTCCTACCCACTTTGAACAACTGGAGTTTATAGAAGCAACCCCCTATAGAGGTCATCCTAGGTATTGTTATACACAGGTAGATACCACTGTCCAGTACAACACACTTGAGACCCCCTGTAGAGGTCATCCTAGGTATTGTTATACACAGGTAGATACCACTGTCCAGTACAACACACTTGAGCAGTAAAATCTGCACTAACTATATGCAGTCTGGACAGTAAAACATGATAATGAACTCTACGATGAATGAGGAGATGTCACCTAAGGCCTACAGCCCAGCATAAACACACACTAACGATTAAATCAAGATGGATGAGAAGAAACATAATACAACAGCTGCAACGACATTTTATCCATGCGGGTAACAAAGTGTGCACCACTTTATTGCATTCACTTAATTAAATATCAGCACAAAACAGTATAATGTAATTTATGATATTATATCAGTTACAGTGCTTAACCATCATGGTATAATACACATAAAATCAGCCAGGTGTTTGAATGTACAGGGCTACAACAATGATTGTTAGATTGGATACCTAGACTTCTATTGTATGGTTGACATTCATGAAAGTAAATATACATCTAAGATAATATGATTTAAAATTATAGCAGGTTAAGTAATATTTTCGCACTTACCATAGATTAATGACGAACAGCATACCTGTCGTCATTTTGAATGTAGCTCCAATTTTCAACATGTGTTGAAAAACTCTGGTAAAGTAATAACCAGTCCTGTATGTTTTGAAAATTTAACATAAAAGTGTTCCCATTCACAAGTCTGCTTTACACAGGTACTTATGTACAATGATTACAGCAGCTTCACAGCAACGAAGACACTGTTGTAAAATGACCATAAGTAGCACAGGTTCACAAGGCATTCAGTGATTATATTCTGTTGTTATGGTCAACCGCTAGCGTGAAGCCACAGGTATGCTGCATCACAGTTGTTACCTAAGACATGTGCCGGTGATAACAGTTGATTCTGATACTGACCCCTACAGCAGGTGTATCCCATCCAATGGATAATACATTTATCACTAGTGTCCACTGATCAAAACATCACATGCTCTGATAAAGCAGAAATCTAATCTGTATATATACTAAGCTAGACATCAGTGTTGGTCAAAGAAATTAGAAATGAAAGTGTTTCAGGAACAGAAAACAGAGTGACAATGTACAAACATCCGTGAACAGAATTGTAGCTAAATCAATCTTTTCCAATTTATCGATGATGTCAGTGCTGTCAATAACCTGCATTTGTCATCACGAACCACACTTATAAACATGGGTAAATAAACCTGACTCATTGTGCCGCCAAATGAAAGCACATGGTGTGTATATACACAAACAGCAGGCTTAGTGGAAAGGAGGATATGGGTCGGTTCAAACCCTACTCTGTCATTGGTTCATAAAGGTGGGCAGGTTGTATTCAAATTGCCCAGATAAGACTATATGTACATTGTCATTTGTCATGGTCACATATCTATTTATAGATCCAACCTAACGCTGCTGTCAATGAACTTTGAACTCAGGTACTTCACAAGTCAGTTGTATAAAGTAAACGAAACACAACTATACCAATTCAGTATTAAATAGTAAAGCAAAGGCGACAAAGGACTAGGTTTTAACTGGACTGACAGTGGATGTGACACAACTGTTGTTGCCTTAGTTTTAAATAGGTGGCAAAGAAGACACTTGTACGATACATTTATAAACTTAACTTGTTAATGAAAGAAACACGCATATGTCATAGATTTAAATACTTAGTGAAGGAGACACATATATAGCAATAGCTATACACATCATTAGCATAAGAGACAAATTATGGCATTATTATTAAATAGTTAGCAAAGGTGACACACATTATAAACATTAGCTTTATATAGAAAGGAGACAAAACATACGACTTAGATTTATGATCTAAACCCATAAATAATACTCAAGTTTTTCTTTTGAATATAGTTACTAAAATAAAGGAAAATAGATACATAATACAGTAATTTTTGTACTGGATATTGTGAGAATAAATCTTTGACTGGTAATGGTCGTGTCGCCAGTACTGACAGAAACACCATTAGGCATCTTCATTACGATGATAGGTGTACCTTGTGGACTAGTTTGTAACATGTATTTGTGGACAGTACAAACACACATTGAATATGACTTACCTGTACGTACACATATACTTGTACAGGTACTTGTGTGGGAATACTATGTGTAAATGGGCATAAGGATTGCACTGTGAAATATTCCTTGTTTCATACACAAATTTTAAACAGACCAACACATTTACCATTTTTTTTTTAAAGTTAGGTCCAGCACATAAAAAATAATTGTAATACTGGGGGAACAAGATATATTTTTGAGTGATAGGAAATCTCCTACAGGTTTGAAAATTGAATTACTAAATTCCTTTATGAATTACATGCAAAAATTATCTTGACAAATGATATTAGCTGAAACTACAGTTGGAAGGAGTTGAAAGACTTTAAAGGTGTCAATTATTCCGCTGTCTGTACCATTTTAATGCATATTCCATTGTCCATGTTAGCAACAAATTATGTTTAGAGTTTGATGTAAATTTCTTGATAGCTGTTCATAAAGTCTCTGGAATATATCAAATTAAATCATTCAGACTAATAATTTTGATCACTTGGATGTCTCAATTCAGAGTCCCTAATTTCAAACTAGGGGGAGATTATAAGCTAGTAGATAAAGCAGTTGGAAAATTCTTTACCAAAATGTTTGAGCTAGTAGCAGGTATAATAACTAGCTTCACACCATCATAAAATGAGGATGTTGGTCCTATCCGTTTTCTATTTTGCCCAAGAATGCCGGCTCTGAACTGATATATCTACATGCAGTTTTTGCTGATGTCTTGAAGCAATTTTATAAACCCAAGAAAACATATCAAATGTGGATAAAGCTTTCCAGTTGAAGGGTAAAGAACCCCCAGATACACCCAAGTACAAACAATCGGCATTGCCTCTATACCCTATTGTTTACTGTAATGCATTGTCAAATGTCAATCTGGAGAACCTCCTTTCAAGACTAAATTAAATTAAAGTAAACCTTTGAACTCATGCTAGGATGTACAAGTCCACATCATAATAAAATGACCCAATATTCCTATACGTGACACGTGACACCGTATATTTATGACGTGGCATCATAACTCTTTAATAAGTGGTCATAAAGAAGACCCCACCCTTCCTCCAGAACATTTCCTCTCTAGGAAGTCGCTGATCATAAAATATTGCTGTCAAGTGTCTGTATATTGATCAGAGTTCTATACTATGGGAAACTTTCCCATATGGATTCTATACCCTACTCTGCAGTGGAACTTGATACATACAGTATACCGCATGGTTACATTTGGGATCAGAAACTTCAGATCCCAATAATGTGACATGCAACCTGATATAACTTGTATGTAAAACAAAGGAGTAAAACACAAATAGACAGCAAAAATCCAAAACAACGATAAAAGTATAAAAATAACTGAAATGAAAAATAAAGTGCAAACAAAAATATAAATCTTCCATAACAATAGTCAAACAATAAGTGACCTTGTTTATAGCTGAACATTACTGTCATATCTGATTGAAAATAAAAACATCCACATGCAATGTTTAGCTTTTTATTGAAGATAGAAGCCATATTTTCATGTGATAAATGATCAAGTCTTCTATAAATAAAACCTGCAACATGTGCTTTGAACAGTTGCCAATTTACAAATTCATGAACGTAAATTCTAACTATGCTGACAATTTGTAAAATGTGCAATACTGAAAGCAGGTTTCTAACTAGTTTCTTGTGAAGGAAAGCAATAAACGAAAAATAATTTTGCTTCTGTTATCTTTTTATAACCAATTTTTCAATAAGCACTGCTAACATAAAAAATAATATCTACTGATAATTTTGGACAACAAAAAGATACGCAAGATTGTTTTTGGCCTTGCAATAAATTATGACTGGTTTATTTGATTTGAAAATTTGTATTTCAATGTCAGCTTAAAAGTAGCAAAATTCATGTTTGGCCTGCATAATAACTAGACTATAATAAACCATTATGTTATCATCCTTCCAAAGTTTGCCCTCTGAATATTTAAAATAAATATTATTTAAGATTTTGGCAAACACATGGGTGAATTCATTCACCCATGTTTCACCCATGTGTTTGCCAAAATCTTAAATAATATTTTCACTTTGTGAGGTATTCGTCTTTCATTTTAATGCTGTACATTTACACTTTCTTGATAGCAACATTGGTTAGGTGTAGAATTGGCAATTGATAGGTCACCAGTTCAATGCTGTTTTTTTTTTTTAAATATCCAAAATACTCAAACTTTAGCAACAGAAATTCAGGAAAATGCATCATCAGACTGTTTGATATGGAATAGTTCTGCTGAAAATTACTAGTACTAGTGACAGTGACAATAATATATTTTAATGTGATGATATTTTTTTTTTACTTTCATACTTTTTCTACAAATACCTGGTAAACCAGTTTAATGCTTTCAATGAAATGTAGGTGAGTAGCACTTTAGGCGACATCCTAGAGTTAGGAGGAGACAGACAGATACATATCAGATAGATGAAACATAGATTTGACCCAAGATAATTAATGATGAAACTGATAAATCTTCTCTATGTATTAATACTTGAGCAAAGCCTGAGTACAGAAGGTAGCTATGCTATATGTCACCTCTCCAGTCTCACTGAACAAGTACCTTTTGATACCACATCCCCTCCCATTACTGTCTCTCAAATCTTTCTCATTAATTAACTAACAAGATCAGTCATAGAAGGTACCAGGAGACATCATCATCATTTCATAATTAATAATCCTGACAACAAAGCCACTGTTTCATCTCCAGACAGAATCTGACCATATCTCAACACTGGATCAACCGCAGTGGAGTAGACCTTAAAGCTTAGTAGCCTTAATACTTATGGAAACAGTATAACCTAGCAGATTTACAGTTAAAGTAATATTACCCGACTGATTTAAAATAAAGAGAATATTATCAGGCAGATTTACTCTCAAAAGAATATTATCCGATATGTATAGATTATCCTAACAGCAAGATGAATTGAGATAAATTAACCACCATTTTTTTGTCTTATTTAACAGCCAAAAACAGGCTGCTTTCTCTAGCCAAAAAAAATGCTTTATTTTCCCAAAATTAAAAAAAAAAGTCTGGAATATCTTCCCAATTGCCATAAAACTATTGCTACATTTTCCTAATTTGTGTAGGAATAGGATGTAAAATCATGATAAAACCTGTGGGCAACATTTTCATTTCACACAAAAATTGAAACAATCATTCTTAAATTCAATTTTGAAACACCAAATAAATTGGAATTTTTTATCATGAAGTTGACAAATCTTTCAGAATATCATGTCCAGATTTGTGGTCAAGCAAACATGACCCTCTGGCCACTGACCTCTGACCACTGGAGAAAACCACATGTGAAGAAGTACAAATCCCTGTAAGCTATACTAGCCTAATGCCTTAGTACAATAAACACAGCAGACAGAGAAATAGACAACGTATGTGTCTATCGTGATACACAAGTTTCAGTGTTAACCTTAATGAAACATTTTTTAGGTGTATACATAAATAGGTACACAGTTTTTTGTGTATCTATAAAGAGAGCTAGTCCATGTCTACCATAAAAACCTTTATAAAGTTCATGTAAAACATGACAGGTAGATATCAAATCATCTTTTTTATAATGGAAAAGGACAGTTTTTGTGTGAGTGACATATACTGCTTCTGTCAAACATATCAAACTCTATAATATATTAGCCAACAAATTTTCACTTTTGTCGAGGAACACATTTTCTTTGAACTCTTATATTATACATGAGTACTTGTTTAACTCATTCACCCCTGAAGACACATTTGAACTCTTCCAATACAAAGATTAGAATAGTTCATTATGAAATTTCAGGGGTGAATGAGTTAAAGATCTGAGACTTGTTCAATCCTGGGACCTCAAAGTTCAAGACAGATGCTCTAACTGGTCACCAGTCATCAATCAAAGCCCCCCTCCCCACTTCTCCAATCAACGAAAAACACATTAGACTCTATATGTCACCTTTCATGGGTATATTAGCAATGGCGAAACCTTAGGATTTGAACCCAGAATTCCTGAATTCTGTCCGACTTAGCTATCTTGTCACTGTTTATAATATTAATGCAGTCTATATAATTTCGCTGCATATTGATGTAGGGTTGGTTATACAATGCAGTTGCCACTACAAATTGTATTAATAAAAAAATTAGAGTAAAAATGTTGGTAAACCAACACAATTATCCGGCACTGAGATCCAACGTCCTACGGGCAATGGTCTGATGTCTGTCTGGTACAGGAATTGTATTAATGAAAAAATTGAATTAAAATGATACCAAATTGTAATGAATTAGTTAAAACAACTAAAAGTCCGCTAGAAAATTTAAAACAGAACTTTAACACAAGTGTCCGCTAGAAAATTTAAAACAGAACTTCAACACAATTGTAAGAAAAATATACATGTACAATAATACAACTATACGTTTTTACTGTGGAATCACCATCACTGAACAGAACCAAAACCACGGTGGAAAACTAGTGTTGATAAAACATACTGTTGACCTCAAACAATTATCAGTTATTAACCTAAATATGTCACCCTGAAGTGTTAGCCTTTAAATTCTTTACAAAATGTTAGCAATACAATACACATTGGTTGCATCCAGAATTAGACACATCCATCATAATTATCTCCAAAATAGCGAACCCAGTATTACAGGTCTATAAGTCTGAGGTGTCTGGACCTCCGCGGACACACCATGTAATTGTATTGCTGTGCTGATGGTTTAGATACATGAACACATTCGAGGGTATTAAATTTCAACAGATACCAACAATTGCAATGTTCATCATAAATCATATTAGCAATACTTAAAACAACAGGAATTTCTGCTGGGTATTCAATTTTGCAATGCGAAACAAATTATTGGCCCAATATGATGGACACAATATTGTATGCAATATGGACCGTATGGGCAATTTCAATGTTTTTGATTGTATATCCCCTAGTTTGACTATTATTCAAGAACATTCAGCACACTGAGTAAAGCTTATCCAAACTGACACACTATATAACAAGAATAAATAAAAAAGATATTTCACACAACATCCAATATGGCTATCTGCCCGAATCCATCATTTTCCCAGTAGCCTGGGGCACCAAATACTACCTTGCTATTGATTCAGTTTGATCTGCCAATATCTAAACTGCATTTCAACTTGCCTTAAAGCAAACTATGATGAGCACACATGTAAATCTGGCCAGTTTTATGTCCCCTTGTTGATGAAAAATTGTGTGTACCCCTGTTTGTGTCAAATCTGACTTTATTTTCATTTCGATTGATGAAACAATGGCTATTCCGTTTATTTAGGTATATTCCACATTGGGGTCATATGCATGCAATCTGAGATTTTGTAGCGGTCATAAAGTTAGTTATTGGATGTACATCGCCTGTCCTACACAATGCTAGAGGTCCCAGTGGTAATTCTAGGAAAGTACAGGATTTCATGTAAACAGTAAGCAAAAAGTCCAGACAAGCTATACACAAAGAGAACTAGTAATGCTTCTGTAAACAAAATCTTATTTTATTTTTGTAACCCAATCTTATTCGTCAAACATATAACAGGACCACATTTACAACCAGTAGTTATACTGATGACAAATAAGGACTATTTAATTTAAGTGGCTGGCGTGTGACTTTAGACCTCTCAGTGTGAATCCTTGTAGCTATTGTTTATTCACTAAGATTGACCAAACTTTGTTTCTTTTCGTGAGACCGATTGAAATTCGTGAGAAATGTCTCGCGCCGTGAGGATTTTTATAAGAGTAATTTTCATGAGTCTCGCGCTCACATCGTTAGATATGGCATGTATGCTATTATCAAAGCAGCCAAAAATTAATACACGACTATATACAAACTTGGCATACACTAGTTAAGAAATAATCAACATGTATTTGTGTATTATGGTGAAACATATCACCAGGGTTAGAAAATATTGGGAAAATTAATTAACGAATGACACTTGCGGCCTATGGCAGCGTTGATTAATTTTCCAACATTTTTGAATCCTGAGTTTTATGTTCCACTATAACATACAAACATATGTTGATTATATCTATATTACAAAGTAAAATGTAATGAAAGTCATATTCGTGTCTACCTCAGTGTCCATATTCACCTATGACACCAGGTGACCCAGATAATCTA
Organism: Mizuhopecten yessoensis; assembly: GCF_002113885.1. Lineage (NCBI taxonomy): Eukaryota > Metazoa > Mollusca > Bivalvia > Pectinida > Pectinidae > Mizuhopecten > Mizuhopecten yessoensis. The sequence goes on from NW_018405139.1 coordinate 203,704, forward strand.
ATTAATTAAATCAGCCTGTTGTTTTTTTCATGCTAACATTTGTCATGTAATGCCTATATTTCTTCATTTCACCACAGGCTGTGGTGCATCTCTATCATTTCTGACCCTTTGGGCAATTGTGCTTTTGAGTGAAATATACCTGGATATATTTAGGAAGGATTTTCATTTTCAGTTGCCATTCGGTCGACAGGCTATATACAATAAACACTGACGTCATGCTTTATGCTTTACTTTATGCCAGATGTTTTTTTCATTTTTCCTTTGCGGTAAGTTCGGTGGAAAATTCTGACCGTGAGCATGAAAGTTTTTAGGCAGATCTACAGGTTACATAAGTTTTTCCGTTTGTCCGCTAGCAAACCTTCAAGTAGTCTACAAAATCAAATGTTGGCACCATCATTCGACAAATGAAACCAGTCCCATGACTTGCTTGTTAACTGGCACATTTGTAGGGGAGGGTTTTGGAAGGTTGTTGGTGTGTTGGAAAAAAATACACGCACATGCAGGGTCCATCGTCCAATAATCCATGGTTATTAACCAATGAAAAGTGTTGTTACATTGCAAACGTGGTAGAATACTGTATACTAAAACCTTTAACCAAGTTGTAAGGGTAACAAGTCTAACAATGGATCACAAAGTTGGTATATATCATCTAACTAAAAATAAATTCAGATTTGACACAAACAGGGGACACACAATTTTTCATCAACAAGGGATAAAACTGGCCAGATTTACATGTGTACTCATCTCAATAATAATTTAATATACAACATCTGATCTTGTGTCAGGGTCCACTAAGGTCAATAATACATGGTCATTATTGAATTCCAATGTATTCTAGATTAGATCAGTTATCATCAGTAATGCAATATTCAAAAGGCTAATTCAATCACATACAGCTGGATTCTTTTTTTGTGCAAAATAACATATAGCTGCTTCAGCAAATATTCCAACCCTCCCTCCAATAACAATGAGACATGCATTCTGTTGGTAGTTAACAAGTCCTTAGATACAAACAGAAAACAATGTATCACTCTACTTTCCATCTATTCAGAACAGCTATAGGATAGCACATTCTTATCTCTAATCTTGATGGCAATATGCCCCTTTCCACCTTCCTAAATTAGAATGAGCATATTTCTTTCCATCTTTCCCTTGATTTCCTCAATCTATCCCTTCCTGACTCTGATGGGGAGATGTGCCCTATCCCCTACAAGATTTTGCTGGAGATATGTCACTCTTTCATTTCCTTTTTCTGACAGATATATGTTTTTATTAGACCTCTATTTATTCTGGTGTGGAGATGGCCCTCCTCCAATACACTGGTTTGGAGATTCTCCCTCGTCTCCCATACCATCCATCAGCCTAAACACAGGCTACTGCATATACCTGGCTGTGCCACTAACCCAAGACACACATTTTGGCTACAAGACATGTTTATCAAGTGCAGTGATACGCCCACGCAATAAACACATTATATCGAGTTTTGTAAACAGCACGTCCTCACTTTTATTCTGAAAACACTAGACAGTAATTATGCAAATCTCTGAATAATGCATTCAATCAACTTTCTACACAGAATCAAGCACAACAGACCTTTTACTGTTATCAATCATGATTATAAAGTAATTTTCCTGAGTTAGCCAATGTTAAATCAGTGGATGTACTTATCAATTAGAAAATGTTACTGTCAATCACAATCAAACTAATTATCAAACCTGCAAGTGACAGGCTAGGATAACCAAAACAAAAGTACCATATACAGGCATCTTGGTTGTATCCAACTCTAATTTTGTTTAGTGTTTGAAAGTGCATGGCATGGGTGTACAATTCCACTAGCCGTTAGCCTGGTCCCCGGGGCTAGAAGATTTCGTCCCCAGAGCTAGAAGATTTCGTCCCCAGAGCTAGAAGATTTCGTCCCCAGAGCTAGAAGATTTCATCCCCAGGGCTACAAGATTTCGTCCCCAGGGCTACAAGATTTCGTCAGGGCTACAAGATTTCGTCCCCAGGGCTACAAGATTTCGTCCCCAGAGCTAGAAGATTTCAATGTCAGGTCATCAACAGATGGCTGTATCATAACACAGTCTATGTATGACAGCTAACACATGGTTAGTGATACGTAATCTTTAAACTTTGAGGAACAAAATTACAAACTTGCAATAAATATGAATCCAAAGGTTAAATCTGGTGTCTGTTAGCAGCTTTAAACACATGTATACACCAGAGTTGTATAAACTAACCATTCATCAAAAGCCTAGATTATTGACATCCAGATTTTAATTTCTATTCAATATTAAGATTGTGCCAATAGTCTTTGGGGTTTCCTTATACCCGTCTTTCTTTCTTCCTTCCACGGAACAAGTGTATACAATCAAACATAAATGTTCAGACTCTGCAGTGCTCCTAGCTGTCTGTGTACACAATAGTTACCTGGATCCTCTCTTTGTCAGGTAGAGGAACATGCTCATATCTTCATGGAGTATAGCACATTCATTCATGCAAGCTCCCTGTAGAAATGACTACTGCTACTGATGAAGCAGTTTTTATGGGTTCACTATCACTCCATAGGATAGCACCTTGTAAAAGTCCTACATAAGAGTTTACCGTGTATTCACCGACACTCCATGGGATAGTCCCTATGCAGGAGTCATTTTCTACATATTGTGTCCACAGTCACTCCATGGGGTGTTCACTTTGAAAACATGATATATGGAGTACCCTCTATGCATTCTAATCATGTTTATGGATTGTTGAGTCTTAATAAACAGGTAAATATTTAATGATGACTGTGCTCATACCTTTTAATACATCTGTATATATGTTAAAGTGATAACAATTTTTCTCCATTCTGTTTTTCTTAAATCACAGGGATTGACACTAACACTGGTTTATGGAGGTAGTTATTTTATGTCCCCGACAATCAATTACTTTTTATGTTTCCTGATTGAGATGTTTCCATAAGCAAATATTTGACAAGTTTTATTGACAAAGGACAAGCAAATATTCCAAGCAAAAATAGTTAGTGACTAACCCTGTTTAATCTTCTGATACAAATAACATTAACTAGGTGAAAGTTTTTCATGTTCACATATCTATAACTTGTCCAATCCCTTTTTTACTGACAATAATATATGTTGACAATAACATATGTTGAGACAAACTACAGAAATTTAAATTTCTACTTAAGAACAGCAATAAAATTACTCCAAGATGGTTATATCTAAAGATACCAATCCTGCTGAAGGATCCATGACGGTCTGACCTTATCACAGCTCCGTTAGGTTTCCTATCCAAGTTCAATTAATGCCTCACAAAATGGTGCACAAGAATGTGTTCATCATTGTTGACGTGGGAATCAAAGACATTTAAAGTTTAGACTAGATATTCTGGTAGAGGCACTTACTGTTATAACCATGTAATCACCTCCAGAACAGTACAGATACGTGGTATTATTGATAAATGCCAGTTCCACACAAATTGTGGCTCAGATTTACATGGCAATGTGCCAAATGCCAATAACGTCTAATTTAAGGAGGGTGGGTAACTAAATTGAAAAACTTCAATAAATAGATTGGAGTTTAGTTCAGTTGTTGAGTAACATCAGTGATTATAGGTATTCAAGTCAATACAATGATTACACTCCCTCCGAATCAATAATTTCTCACGGCTAGGACTTCACAAACAGTACAATAATTATCCTTTGTTTCACAGGCAACCTTCACGGAAATACTGAGGGCTGCAGAGGAGCAAGACTACAATTAGAGTAACAGATCTGGAGACAATGACGGCTACAGAGGGACAATACTACGACAACTGGAGGGCTACAGAGGGACAATACTACTGCAACTGGAGGTCTGGAAACACTGAGGACTATAGAGGGACAATACTACTGCAGCTGGAGGTCTGGAAACACTGAGGACTATAGAGGGACAATACTACTGCAGCTGGAGGTCTGGAAACACTGAGGACTATAGAGGGACAATACTACTACAACTGGAGGGCTGGAAACACTGAGGACTACAGAGGGACAATACTACTACAGCTGGAGGGCTGGAAAAACGGAGGACTTCAGAGGGACAATACTACTACAGCTGGGAGGCTGGAAACACTGAGGACTTCAGAGTAAGACTACAGCTGGAGGACTGGACATACTGAGGACTACAGAGTTAGACTACAGCAGGAGGGCTGGAAACACTGAGGACTACAGAGTAAGACTACAGCTGGAGGGCTGGACATATTGACGACTACAGAGTAAGACTACAGCTGGAGGGCTGGACATTCTGAGGACTACAGAGTTAGACTACAGCTGGAGGGCTGAAAACACTGAGGACTACAGAGTAAGACTACAGCTGGAGGGCTGGGCATAATGAAGACTACAGAGTAAGACTACAGCTGGAGGGCTGGATATACTGAGGACGACAGAGTAAGACTACAGCTGGAGGGCTGGACATACTGAAGACTACAGAGTAAGACTACAGTTGGAGGGCTGGGCATAATGAAGACTACAGAGTAAGACTACAGCTGGAGGGCTGGATATACTGAGGACGACAGAGTAAGACTACAGCTGGAGGGCTGGACATAATGAGGACTACAGAGTAAGACTACAGCTGGAGGGCTGGATATACTGAGGACGACAGAGTAAGACTACAGCTGGAGGGCTGGACATATTGACGACTACAGTGTAAGACTACAGCTGGAGGGCTGGAAACACTGAAGACTACAGAGTAAGACTACAGCTGGAGGGCTGGACAGATTGAGGACTAGAGAGTAAGACTACAGCTGGAGGGCTGGACATACTGAAGACTACAGAGTAATACTACAGCTGGAGGGCTGGAAACACTAAAGGCCTAACAATACAATGCATAATACTACAGCTGGACAGAAAAGAGTGAATAACAGATTCCCTACTGTTACCCATCACATTGACTAATCTAATTACTTCTGCTCCACAATATTTAATTATACATAGGCACCAGATGGGGTCTCCCTTGTATGTACACTAGGTATGCCTATGTATGCTTTATACATGGTATAAGGAACGGAACCACATAGTCTGCTGGATAACCGAACTACTCGGTAGTGAAGCGGATGTAAAACCTATCAATCAATCAATCAATCAAACCACATATATCTTGGTCATTGTAGAGTGAATCTCTACAAAAAATCAGGAACTGTAAAACGCTCTGCACTTATAAGTGGTTTGCAAAATCTACCTATTACAATAAAATATGTACGTGTCTTGGTCATTGAAGATGTAAAAATGTATCTTATCATGACCCACTCATCCGTTTTTGTATTTGAAGAATGCATCTTTTTATATTGTTGGAATACATGAATTAGACAACTTTCTTAAGTAATTTTGAAAGTACAAAACAGTGTAATATTGACACAAAATTTTATAGTCAGCCTATGTATGGAACTTGAGACAGGTGTGTCTTGTGTTGTTAAGCTTGGCCTTAAAGCGCTTTGAACTAATACAAGAGGCCCATGGGCCTTAACGGTCACCTGAGTCTATAGTATTTATTTTTGTTGTTGAAATATGTACCAATTTGAGTAAAAAATAGTATAATGTTAACTTAACTTTGTCAGGACCATGAGCTGATCATTCCTAGACCAATTTTAAGTGAGATCGGCCTATTAGAACTTAGTAGCAAAATAGCGGCCATGGCAGCCAAATTGTATTTCTGATTGACCCGAAAAATAACAACACTTTGTCAGGACCATGATTCGATCATTCCTACAAAGTTTCAGTTCAATCGGCCAAGTAGATCTTTACTTTAAGTTTGAAATAGTTTACCAAAATGGCAGCTGTGGTGGCCATATTGGATTTCTGATCGACCTGAAAAATAACAACACTTTGTCAGGACCATGAGTCAATCATTCCTACAAAGTTTCAGTTCAATCGGCCTAGCAGAACTTGACTTTAAGTTTGAAATATGTTTTCAAAATGGTGGCCGTGGCGGCCATATTGGATTTATGATTGACCTGAAAAATAACAACACTTTGTCAGGACCATGAGTCGATCATTCCTACAAACTTTAAGTTCAATCGGTCCAGCAGAACTTGACTTTAAGTTTGAAATAGGTTTTCAAAATGGCGGCCGTGGCGGCCATATTGGATTTCTGATCGACCCGAAAAATAACAACACTTTGTCAGGACCATGAGGCGATCATTCCTACCAACTTTCAGTTCAATCGGTCCAGCAGAACTTGACTTTAAGTTTGAAATAGGTTTTCAAAATGGCGGCCGTGGCGGCCATATTGGATTTCTGATCGACCCGAAAAATAACAACACTTTGTCAGGACCATGAGGCGATCATTCCTACCAACTTTCAGTTCAATCGGTCCAGCAGAACTTGACTTTAAGTTTGAAATAGGTTTTCAAAATGGCGGCCGTGGCGGCCATATTGGATTTCTGATCGACCCGAAAAATAACAACACTTTGTCAGGACCATGAGGCGATCATTCCTATCAACTTTCAGTTCAATCGGCCCAGCAGAACTTGACTTTAAGTTTGAAATGTAAAATGTTAACGGACGACGGACGACGGACGACGGACGACGTACGACGGACGACGGACGACGGACGACGACGGACGAAAACGGATAGCAATAGGTCACTTGAGCTAAAGCTCAGGTGACCTAAAAAGGCTTATACATGCATTGCATATTACAGAGGAGAGAAATGTGTCTTAGTCAAGACCAGTACAGCATAATATTAATATGCATCTGGTATATTGATTTTAATATATTCTCTTACGTATCAAAATTGGAAACACCCAGAAACTGTACATGACCGACACAAAGTTTGTAAAACAAACGTGTTTAAGTTAGAGCATCAATATATCGACTGTGTATATACTGTGTTACAGGGCTCTGGAAACACCAATGACTGCACCAATGAGTTAGTAAACAGATGTTTCTTGGTCAATACCATCTTTATCCTCCATTACTATCCACTGTTCAGTGTGATTCCCACACATCCCTGACAACAGAGAAGCCTGTGTCTGATCGTTAAAGAGTAAGTACCACAAGTCTATATACAATTGTATAGACAAGACATGGAGGAGGCATGCCATGCCCATCTGGTCAGGATTGATGAGGACTCCACCGCATGTCTAAGGTTCACAATGGGTGCTTCAAATTCTCCTACTTTCACATCATCTGAACTCTAAAACTCTACAACTGCATTCTTATAACGATCACAGTTATAGCATTGCCATGTAAGATATTTACAAACCACTGCAGAAGTTGGTTGCTTCAAACTTGAATTTTTGGGAATTGTTTTAAATATATTTAATGTTAAATTATAGAAAGTATATCCAACTCCAAATTTTTAAGCCAATAGCTGTCAAATTTTGCATTTATCAATCTTATATTCAATAAATTTGACAATTCTACAATTACAAGTCTTATCATATTTCTATATACAATGAAATCTGTCTAATCCAAAACCATAAGGGTAACTGTTTGGACAGTTTAAAAATAACTCAGGCCTTTTAGCACAAGAGATTTATTGACTACGGTAAACCTCTGGTCAGTTTGAACAAATTTAAATAAATATTGTCAATCCTGTTCAAATTACACGAAATTATAGCCGCTGAAATAAGAGTAGTTCAAACTATCCGAGTCGAAATCGACAAAAATCACGGCAATTGATACGGAACAACAACGGCCTTATTGCGATATATATTTGCAAATCTGGAGATGAATAATGGTATATATATATCTTTCTTATATTTACTTACATATTAATAATAAAAACTAGAATTATGTCAGTGTGACATTAAAGCCGCTCACCACTTTAAATTTAATTGCTTCAGTAACACATTGAGCATCAATATCTACTATAATACCTCAGATATGTGTTCTGTATTCTGGTAATTGAAAATCAGGGCATGTGATGATGTTGCCTTTTAAATTTCCAAAATCAATCACCTCTTAAATGATGCCTTAAACAGATTCTCCCTCTCCTCTTTTTTACCCTCTCTAAGTGTGACGCATTGTTGTAATTTTCATTAATTAGCATCCTCCGATGATGTGACATGAGCATTTACGTGCATAATGGCAATCGGTGAATGGATAATAAAGAATAGGTGCATTTTGTGCTTGTGAAATGAAGGATAATTAACAGTAGTGGGAAAACATGCATAGATAAAAGAGACAGTGTACTCCTTTTATTTTCATTTATTTTTTAATCATGTTAATAATAATTATTAATATATATAGTGACTTATTTGCTGTCATTGAATATACAAAATCTCACAAATATTCTTGGAATATATTTGAATTATATTTCCCAATGCGACTTTACCAACCTAAGAGTTATTTCCCTTACACCGGATTTGATCATATTTTGACACAGCGCGAATTCTTGTCAAACAGCAGCGGCAGTTGTGTCATGTTCTTAAATTGTTACATTTTCATAAATACATACACCAGAAAAAGCATGCTGTGTAATAGAAATGTTTGATAAGCATGCACGGTTCACATATCGTCTCGTCTCAGAGCCGTTACCGTTATCAAACTAAGCACGATTTGTCATATTACGTTCCCGTTTGAAACATCAAAATAAAGGTTATACTTCATCACTCATACGGTTTATAAGTATATATATTTACTTCTTCCTTCTACAGACAGCGTCAATGCTTGACAGTCTTCACATGTGCTTTCTCGAATCACACGCGTTAACCTCCTCAGGCCTCAATCCGAGTTGCTAAAAACGTTCCAACCCAGTGCACGAATTTCACCACCACAACACTCGTAGAATGCACCGGAGTTAAACATTTTGTTTTCAGCAATTATTTGAATTATGGATTATTATTTGGAGAAGAGTATCAGAAGACTTCATGTAACCCACAGGTGAGTGTCAGAGATTCTACTTTCTATTTACGATAACGAAACTATATAGCGGAAGCATGCAAGACTGAATTATGCGCACGCACTCCGAACGGAAATGGGTCCGTCATTTCGTTCTCTGGACAGAATTAATAAGCCGCTCGGCTCTCGCCAAGAGCGGCTTAAAATTAAGTTAAATTGCAAAGCAGAGACAAGAATGTAGGCCGCAAAGCAGTAGATGTTTTCGACGACAGTTCAGTTGTACCGATCAGAATGCAGAGGGTGGATTGAAACTGTAATTACGGATTGTTCGATCGACCACCGCGTGCACATGTTTACAAGAAAGAAACTCAATTATAGGTGACATGTGGCTTATTTATGTACAAATTGTCTTAAACTGATGACAACAATGGTCGCACATGAGTACTACCCGTTTTTCAGTAGTAAAACGCTGTCGATGCGCAAATAGATCAAGTTTAAGCGTTTCGCAAGGCTATTATTGCATCGCCGATAGCCAACCTCGATCAATAATTACGTAATTTCAGTAATCAAATTGTGTGTTCGAACAATCCGAAACGTGTGTAAACAGAGTTCGAACTATCACTAGACAGAAAATTATTATTTGTATTGTGCAAAAATTATTATTTGTATTGTGCAAAAAGTGTGCTCGAACAATCCGCCTAAACAAACTGACCAGAGGTTTACCGTGTGTGATCCTGTAATATGGCAGCAGATACACTCAGCTCCAACTACCAATACATATATACAAATGTATAAGCAAATTGTGATGTTGAAACAAAACCAAAAATTAAACTAATGCTTGGGGATTTTAGAAGTGCCTGGAGACTGTAGATCAAATGCAGTTTATGTTACACCCATTTTCAACAATGATTCTCACGAATTAACAACTTTCTGACTAGGCAAACACATTTCTTCATAAAAAAGAGACTTTTACTGTTTTGCTCTCTTTGGTGTCCTTTTCTTAATAACAATCAATTTTGTTCTCTTTGATGTCTGATCCTAAACTTTAATCAAGGAGTTACAACCGAAAAGTACTACAAAAACTTAGGTGATAGTTAGTCAGCCTGCAATACTAAGCTTTTTTCTACCATAATCAAAGGTCACCAAAATATTGGTCAGCATTTCAGCAGTCTGCCAACAGATACCCTGGTATATAAATATCAATTGAAAAGCAATAACTACAAAAACTTCCATACAGCCAAAACAAAAAAATGTCGCAACGCTAACAGCTTTGTACTTTGTAGTAACACTAATTCATTCACCTCTGAAAGTTCATAATGAACTATCCCAGCCTTTGAATTGGAAGAGTTCAAATGTGTCTTCAGGGGTGAATGCGTTAACAGCAACTTCATAGACCATTTAACTCATTCACCCCTGAAGACACATTTGAACTCTTCCAATTCATTATGAAATTTCAGGAGTGAATGAGTTAATCCTATTGGATTGGTCATTGGATGACCTCTGACATTGGTTTATAATTATATCCACCAGACATAGATGATACAGTGATTTTGTAAGATTAGAAAAGACATGATATCTGTTGAAGTTACAAAGAGTATACACTGCATATACACATGTAGCATGCTTTCCTTCCTTCCTCATGACCCGATAGTAAAATAAACTTACAGAATTGTGTATAAAAAAGCTGACAGTTTATATTTAACTTCAACAAATCAATCAGTCTACATGGCATGTGAACTTGAGTCATCCGCATTGTAAAAATATACTAAAAGAAAGAATTTAAAATGCCAATTCTTTTTTTGGCTTTTAAAAATCTTAAGAAATGGCATGTTCAAACCATTGAGAGACTGAAGTAAACATCTATGAGATTGTTTGCTCAAATACATCTTACTTTTCATTAAAGACTATTTCACAAACATACCTATAATATATAAACAGAAAATCATCATCATATTATAATAATCATGAGTTTTTTTCCAAATTAAAATGGACACTGATTAAAGACAATGCTTGGGTAAATCAAATATTCAACTAAAGAGGATTCAACATGTAAACCTGTTCACAGTAAATACCTGAAGAAGGCTTCCATACTGTTCTTGTTCAAGACTCGTGCAAAAAGAATGCGCATAAATCGTGTTGCGTCTATCGGGTGTAAACACATTCTGATAAGCTTTGCATGCAGAAACTTAATAACTTTTTACTGTACTGTTGGATAATCATATACCTAACATATAAAATGCTGGCAACAGATGGCTTACTATTGATTGTGATCTGTGATTACAAACAGGGTTGCTGAAAGCATATATATCATTGAAATGCTGAACTCATCAAACAGTACACAACATGTGTCGCATAGTTTATTGATTCCAACTTAAAGAATATTTAGAATCTTAAGTGAATTTATTCACTATGAGAAAATATATAGCTAATGCTTTTAAACTTTACAGTTCTACCTGTTTTTAATTTTTTAACTTTTCATATATATATTTGATGAACCAAAAGCGAAAACTCAATAAAATTCATTAATATCATTAAAAGCACAATAAATTACAGATATTGTGTAGCTAATATATATATATATATTTATTGTTGTTCCAGAATAAAATTTTGGCAAAATTAAGAACAATAATTTCAATGTTTAAAAGTTTTTAGCTTTCAATATATTCCATCAAAGAATAAACAGATAGAGTAAAAGATGTCCCCCAGTAGTAAGTGTTACCTCCCTTCTCCAGAAGAGTTGTCTCCCTTCTGTAAACATTGGTAGTTAAAAAAAAATGTTATTTCCTAAGATGAGTTTTTCTGTTTCACCTAAAATGCATTAGTACAGATCAATTCAATTTAATGCTATTTGTTCCAAAATATAGTATACGGAGGATTTACCCTAGGGTACAAATTGAGCACAGTGAAGGAAATAAACATGGTGGAAGGAGTGAATCATACTGTATTTGTCCTGCAGTATCATTTATTAATAGCTTTCTATTTCTATGTGTTTTACTTCCATTATATATACTGTACGTATACTAAACATTTTAATCACAATTATTTTTCATAATCCTAAAGCCAACTTCTCTTAACAATAATTTTGGCAGTTCAAAAGAACCTGTTCAAATAAATTGTTGACTGACAAATGGACATTGGATCAACGCTGCAGAAACACAAACAAATAACTAGCTAGGTGAGCTAACAAACTTGAATCCATTACATTTAGGAACCTTTTTAAACATATCAGAATTTTAATCAATATGACAAACATGTACAAAAGGCAAACAGATCTGAGAAAAGGGCCAGCTGCTTTAGTGCTGTAGGGTCACTCTAATTGTACATGTGTAGAAATATTTCACGGCATGTGATAACATGGTAATTGAGCATGTCTTGCACTGAGCTTGCATGAGTCTGCAATCTGTCTTTGCATCTCAGACAATATTTATCAAAGTCTGATGCATTGTTTGCCAACGGGGAATGAATATTTACCCAATCCTAATGACTCATTGGGTATATATTGTCAGTTCTAGGGAGCCAAAATATCTAAAGCAAATATTGCATGATTCCACATCTGCTTTACAAACACTAAATTAACAAGCAGCCAATAAGGCTTGCATCATTTACCTGTAAACTTATACTGGAGTTGGTAGAAATATAGGTTAAGGTCATTTATTTGAACTGAGTTGATGGTTCATCATCCCAGCAACACACAGGCAGTTATTAAGATCTATAATAACACAGTTTGCCCATGTGACCTTCATAAATAAGTGTTATGTATTTAAAGTTATGTTTTAGCCATCTACCTTAACTATTGTAACTCATTGTTTTATATAGAATGAAGTTTTTCACACATTTATTATAACATTGAATGTGAATATTTTTCTGTATGATATAAAGGTCAATATTTTTTACTGTGCTCATAAAAGTGCCTTGTGGTTTTGTTGTCACTACCTAAGTTTTGATAGAAGGATGTGACATTACTTGGATTTGACTTATAGATCTACATGATGGGTGTCATGGATGGAGCAGAACACACTTTACCCTTCTGGAACATGTTTTTATTCTCCTTGAATTTTTAAGGGTCTCTATGTTATAAATTATTCCTATGTTCATATTATGCCCTAGTTTAATTGATTTTGAGTTCAAATTATGGTATTGTTGACTCTTCAGTATTCTCTGAGCGTTGTTACTTTTGTTTATACCCATCTGACCTTGAAGGAAGAAAAAGGTCATTTGTCAGAACCACTTTTGGAAGTCCTCCATGCCAGCTAGCTACATGACAAATAACATCACCGTAGGCTTTATACTTCTTGGTAAGAAGTACAAAATGTCTTTTTTTAACAGAAGATATGATGGATAAAAAAGGATGGCAACTGCCATATATCATAGGTCACTTTGAACATTTGGCTCAAGTGACAAGAAATAGAAATAATGCTGATTTTTTTCCACAAAACTTTTTTTACTTCCACTGCATTATTAAGTTTCTTCGTCAACAAAATACAGAATAGTTATTATGATATCATAATTTATAACAAGAGGTCCAGAAGGCCTGTATCTATCACCTGGATATTGAAAATCCATTCAGTCACACCTGTATTCAAAGACCATGTGCGGAAGTCAATAAAGTGGCCTGTTAATGTATTGGATCCAGGTTATACTGAATGTAACTGCAATGACGAGTTTCAGAGATGGTCTTTTAGGTAATATCTATCAAAATGCAAATATTTCCTAGTTTTGGGTTCTGCCTTTAATGAGCATCTCGGGGGGGATAACACTCTTCCCTGATTCCAAGGATGAAACATTCCTATTGGAACAAAGCAATACAGCAATTCCATGTATATTACATCCAGATTCTATCATAACAAGATGACCTACTACTCTCAAGACATTGATCATTATACAACTGCTTCCATACAATGGTATCACCTGTATGACAAATGTTACAACATAAAATAGGTCGTAAGAAATCAATCGCAACAAGCCATAGGGTAGGTGGTACTTGGGTTTATTTGGAAGGTCGACCGGTTTCGCCCTGAACTAGGGCTTCTTCAGGAGTCCTGAACTAGGGCTTCTTCAGGAGTCCTGAAGAAGCCCTAGTTCAGGGCGAAACCGGTCGACCTTCCAAATAAACCCAAGTACCACCTACCCTATGGCTTGTTGCGATTGATTTCTTACGATTTATATTTACCCACATTCTCAATCGCCCTGCATACAAATTGGTATCCAAGCCTGCATTTCGGAACCTACCAAACATAAACCAGAAGTACGGCGTTGGCTCTATACTTCGAGATTGTTTTTAACATAAAATAGGTTAACGGTAAGTGACATAGGTGGCACTTGTCCACATAGAGGTAATTCATCAGTACTGTACCATATGTCAGTCTGAATTTTTTATTGGTGTCAAACTCGCATCTGCCTAAAGTAATATGGACTGAAACTAGTGAAAGAAAAACATGGCCTGAAATATTACAAAGTGAAAGTTTTGGACTTGTCTGTCTCTGTCATCATGATGCCATGTTATTGCTCTGTACTGCCAACAGTTTTTAAACAGAATAGCTTGGATAACACAGTGGCAATGGTTAAATAATAATACCATTGCGTTTCAGGGACTAACCCTTTCACCACTGTAGACCATAATGGACTCATTCATATCAATCCATGGTAGAGTATACTAAAGTTACATAGGGGTGAAAGGGTTAAGCGAGAAAGAATTTCCTTTTGGTCTCATATGCATGATTATCGGTAAAGGATAATTCAACTGTCTGTTTATTTTAAGACTGAAGCGTTAACATAGCTAGACAAATAAATATATACATGTCATGGTGTACTATTGCCATAGAAAAAGTGAACAAAGAAAAGGTCACAAAATGCAAGACCGAACGGTAATAAGCAACAAAAAAACTTGACATTCTAGTTGACATTAATTAATGACTGCAAGCAAATCTGGTTAAGAATGCTGAATGACTGACTTAATAAATGGTAATGGTATTCATAAGAAATTAAACAGCTGTTTATAAATTTACAAGTAAAAAATACAGTATTCAAATTTAGCATTGATATAAACAGCTTCATTGTGTCACATTTGGAGCAATGAACAGGACAAACATATAGGTATTGTGAACCGTTGGTGGAAATGACATCTATAATTGAAATTTGCATTATTATCCAACTATGGTTCTCAAATGAGTTAATGCTGTACCTTGTCTTTCACCTTATGTTATGATCTCTCAATGAATATTTAAATCAAATTCACTCATTTTCTGTATTGACTCAGGGGTTAACTTAGCCTCTGGCCGAATTAAGTGATTCTTTTGTGAACAAGTTCATTTTGTGAAGGCTGTTAGGCCAACTAGTATCAAATTCTACTGGTCTATTGGGCTATCTTTTATCATATTCCCATCGGTTGACCCCTGCAACTGCTGGTTATTTGTGCTGTAAATTGATAAACCTGGACTGCTTGCATCTGACTTTTCTAGATCTGCTGTCCTCTGTTTGATTCCAAAGAGACAAGGAACAAAAAATATCTTTATCTGTGTGCGGTTGCAATTGTAAGCCAAAAATAGCTATGTATACATACGAAGGGGCTTTTAAGAAACGAGCAATTGCAAAAGAAATATAACACACATTTTATGATTTAATGTGTGACAATATATTGATCGTTCAACAGGATGTAACTTATCAAGTGTAATTTATCAAGTGTGTGTATTTATAACACTAATGACCTTTCAAGTTTTCATAACATTAGTGGATAATACCGTACCAAAAAGTATCAAATATCAAGTGCAATATTGCATAAATATATTAAAGGAACAATTTTTACTTCGCACTGAAAGGCCCGGATGTTGCGCTATTTCGATTGTAGCTATTTTTATCACCGGCTTTCCAAAACATGAAACTGACCAAACTGGACCTTGGCTTCAAGTCATGTCATTATCAACTATGTAAACTTCTGTTAGGAGATATATATTTTCAGTATCGACTAGATTTTTAGGTAATCAAAAAACTTACTTCACTAAAGTGTCCCACTAGAGATAATACCATTGTAATGATAGAAGTAATGCAACAGGTATGATATTTTGATGCATGTATACCTAGTGGTGCAAACATGCATTGCTATTCCAATGCTAATCCCAGTTTGATATGTACATACCAAATTAAAGGGGCATCACGCTGAAGTAACTTTTTTTGGTGTCTTTTTTTCAAATACTACATAAACATATCAAGTGAGACTCCTTATGGAAAATAACGATCGGATTTGGCTGAAATAGATTCATAAAAATGATTAAATCTAAGATAATCATCGGTATTTCTACCTGTCTGACCAACGTTTTGTTCAGGGATTTCCCTCTACAGGCGCATGCGTATAGCACACCATTTCTTTGTAAACAAAATGACTGGCCGTGTGAAGTAAGCGAAAGAAAAATGTTGTACCGTGTCAGCTACGAAGCGAAAAGTTGCCAAATGGTCAAAAGATAGCGCAAGGGGTACGTTATGGAATCATTATTGCCAGTGGGAAGTATTCAAAGCAGAAAATAACTGCCCTAGCAGTTAGTACGGTGCATGTATTCTTTCGGATAGCCGGTTAAGCTGAAATGAAATCGACAGCAATGCTAGCGCTGTTTATGTTATAAATAAATATCTAAAACTATTAACCTCGCTAGTATCATTGTGTGAGTTTGAACACAGATGAACTTAGTTTAATATGTTAATGGGCATGTATCGGAGAGAGTTTAATTTGTGTTTCTATAATTATACAGTGGTTTATGCGAAAGGAAGGGATAAGTGACTGGTTAGTTTGATTTTGCCATGAGGCCCTCCAAGGGATAACTGTTGTGATGGCCACACATCACTCCTCTGTCGGTACTCGGGATCAAATGAGATACGTGCGCTATTAGATTTACATAATTTATAATATTACCGGGATCATTAAAACGGTATGATTTAATTATATTGCTGAATTAAACGATTTTTTTTGTTTCGACATGCAAGATTTAAATTAGTACTAATATGAATACCTGGCCTCCTCTGGCGTGGCGACGCAATATATATAAAAAAAAAATGCTCTTCGTCAGAAAGTTACGTTATCGCAGCTAGATTAAAAATGTCAAAATGACAGACCAGGATGAATAACTGAGGAAGGAGAACCTACTTCTAGTAAATAGGATCGCATAACATTTTTTTTTAAATCGTAATTTTTCAACAGTTCATGTTTTCATATGATGTTGACATAGAATGTATGATCATGTAACAACCTTTTCTCTATAAAGAATTAATTTTCGACTTCAGATAGAATCGGAATACGTATTGAAAACGGGAAAAAATATTTTATTACGTTGTAAAAATGGCGCGTGCTGCCGATAACTACGGCTTCTGTTTCGGACAAAAGGAACTGATTAAAGAAAAGTTGTCTCAACATAAAAAAGGTCCATTTACAAGTATGCTTTAATCTCTGTAAAGTATTGAAAATAATTATCAAGTATCTCAACACTTTCCATATCTGACACATCTTGTACATGTACACGTAGTGGTTTTGCCATACAGTTTATTGTGTGTGATGGCTAATATGACTTACTAAGTGTTAGCGTATGGAGACAGTGAAAGTGGGAAAGAGTATACATACATTTATATGCATGGTCTAGAAAAAAAAATTGTCCAAAGACATTGAGTTGTACAATGTAATAAATAAATTCACAAACGTTTCTCTTTTTTTATAGGCATGTAGATTGTCATTCGACATGCGCACAGTTTGTAAACATTTGAAAAGGGATATTCGTCTCGTCAATATTCCTTTTTACAGAAAGGTTTGTCCCATGGTTGAGGGAAGGTGTTTAGCCCCGTACCATCTGTACCGGTCACATTCTGGTACTAAATTCAATATATATTTATATATATCTACTTTATGTTTATGCCTATTATAATTGTTGACATTTAATTGTAAATGAATGACGGGAGAAGGCTGTGATAAATTGTAAAAACTTGTGCCCCATCAACACAAAACTTGTGTTCAATTCTATTGGCAACAAATAAATTTAAATTCTGAATATTGGCAAGTGTGCAACTAACTTCTGATGATGAATAGTTATTGTTCAATAAGTTTGAATACAGACTTAGAAATCATATTACTTGGTTTCATAGTGCGGTAAGAAGTTGCAGTTGCCTAACGGCCCCTCTCTGGGGGCCCCTTTGGAAACCGTTTCATCTCGCTCACACCACTTGTGTTTACTGCCTAGTCAGGTGACGTTATCGGCGCTTTTTTTAGCAGGGCTTTCCCGAACAATTCAAGTGATCAAACTGGACATTTGGAACGGACTATGAATATGGGGATAGCGAGGTAACATCAGACCTGCTAACCTTTGAATCTCCCAATGGGGGTCATGACCCCCATTGGAAAATTCTGTGGGGGGTGATAACACGTGAACGAAAAGTTTTGTGAAAATTNTTTGAAATTAACAAAACATTTTATCACACCTTCATTGTTTTATTACATATTCTTAATCAATATACATGTTTTTCTTTTCCTAGGTGCATACTGAAAGCATGAACCATGTTGATTTAGTTTTGCACATAACAAAGCACATATTGTATCATTTCCTAATTCAGATCTCCCTTCTGTCTGGATCTTCTTCAGCATGGAAAATGTTCTCTCAGAGTCAGCATTACCCACTGAAAGTACCAAACATGCCTTCATTAGCCTACACAACACACCAAACTTAAGATCATTCTCAAAGGGTTCTTTAACTGCATGCCTTTTGATATCGTACGTAGCACCCGAAGCTACCGAAAAATGATTGGTACACAGTTTACAATAGGCATGATCGGGTCCAATATTACTCTTCTGAAGCCAGTCATAATCTTATTCCCACGAAGCATTGTAATTACAATCATACTTTTTCTTTTTTGACGATGAACGTTAAAATAACGAACGTTTTCTCGGGTTAGAAGCCATTTGTGAAAGTGTTATGACAAGCGCTACGATCGGGATTATATGCATTGTAGTAACAGTGAACAGTACTCACCTTTTGAATTTGCCAGGCTGGTTCCGAAACAGGGACGCCATTGTGAAAACAAATCACTTAGTATACAGACTTTTATAACTGAAAGCTAAACTTCCGAGAGACACGAACGGAACATTTCCGGAAGTACGGAGATCCTAATAAAAGACGCGGATGCGGGTGATTGCGGGTCATATTTACGGAATGCGGGAGATACGTATGACCCGCGCGGGTCATAAGATCGTCGCGGGAGATAGGTTCATTTTGCGGGTGTGACCCGCAGAATGCGGGTCATTTAGCAAGTATGTAACATAAGTGGAAGTGCATACAATTCATACATTCATTAAAAAAAAATATGGCTCTTCACGTGATGTCCCTTTAAATGTTTTTTCATATATATTTGTTTGATATAAAGGTTTATATTTTGCAGAAACTGTTGTATGACCTAATCCAAAAACAGCTAAGCATTCAGCCTGCAATACATGAGTCAAATGATGGAACGAATCCAAGAACAAATTGCAGAAAAAGTTTCTTGGTGACATGACTATTGACTACATATACACTACTCAAACTTGGTATAATTCGACTTTTGGAAAAGTACTGATAACTCATGTTCCAATTTCATCTGTGAGATACCTTGATATGTTCTATTTAAATCCTAGACAAAGATGAAAAATTATCTTCTCTTGTGCATGACATCATGGTAGCAAATTATACTAGTGATGTTATTGAGCTATATCAAACTTGATATACCAATAACCACATTCATTTCCTGTCAAATATATGATTTTTTTCAACGGACAGGTCTCGATACATTTACCAAATGGAGTGTCATAACATGCCATTTGAGGTGAATCAATAAAACCTAACATTACAGTCAGCATCATCAACAACAGGTAACCCAATGACAGCTGCAAGTGAATGTAGGTCAATTAATTTCTCCCGTGGGTAGTTCCGAGATCAAATTTTTCTCTGGCATACCAAGGACACAATCACTGCTATATAGAAAAAGAATATGACAGAAATATGAAGAACAACTTAAACATCTTTCAGTAGTATCAAGACAAGGATTTTACCATTCTGGCAGACGATCAAAAATCGATGTCAAGATTCTGACGATTACTGTTTCCTGTGGTAATATGACGGATTATACTCACCCCATAAACCAGTCCATAGTATCTCGGAGATACTCCGGTAACTTGTCCAGCTTGCCTCTTGGTCAGTATTCTTGTGTCAGGAGCAGCTAGAATACAGGACCCCCTCTATCTTCACGACCCTTCGATCCAAAACAGTACCTCAATATGGCGACCTCTTGTTCCCTGCGCACTTACGATGCGCGAAAGAGTTCCATTGAGTCCAGTGTATATTTTCTGCTAAGTAATCACTTATCGAAGTAAATAAATTAGAAAAATACTATATTGTACCGCGAATAAACTTCTTAAATGCATAAAAACCGAGGTTATTTGCCTCTGCGATCTTTGTTTAAGTATTACTTCACAGACCGGTAATCTGTATACAAGGCTACACTACGGAGTCAGAAAATGAAAGTAGATCACGTGATGACAGTATTTACTATTTTTTAATAAGACTTGCACAAGTCCAAATGTGTAGAAAAAAACCTGCTGGGTGTGGGGATGGGGTAAACAATTATTGTTTAACTTTTACTAATTGGCAGGCTAGCTCTTTATCTTTAAACTAAACCTTACTTTTTCCACTACGATTCAATCTTTCTAGATAAAATGTAAAATTTTCAATGACTGAATGCACGTAACCAGTTATCATATTGAGTTTTAGAAATATTGTTGGGTCCTATGCATGTAAAGTTATTAAATTCTAAATGTACATGGGGTGTGTCAAACTGTGTGAGTGTTGCAAATTTAATTCCTAGTGTATTTGTTGTGAATGATATGAATGAGCATGTATAGTGTGTAAGTAGTATATAGTGTGCAGCATATGGACAGCATGCAGTGCATGGCGTGCATGCTGTGTATTTTGTGCATGCAGTGTTTTTTGTGCATGCTATGCATGACGTGAATACAGTGTATGGTGTGTATACAGTGTATGCTGTGTATACAGTGTATGGTGTGTATACAGTGTATGCTGTATATACAATGTATAGTGTGTATACAGTGTATGCTGTGTATACAGTGCATAGTGTGTATGCTGTGTAGGCAGTATCTGGCGTGTATGCAGTAAACGGTGTGCATGCAGTGCATGGCGTGTATACAATGTATGGTGTGTATGCATTCATTGTATTGTGCGAATGTTTGCAGTGTAGGGTGTGTATGCAGTGCATGTTGCGTATAAAATGTATGATGTTTATGCAGTAATTGATGTGTATGCAGTGTATGACGCGTATTTAATGTATGACATGTATATCGTGTATATTGTGTACGGTACATATTCTGCATATGCTGTTTAGAATGGGTATATGATAGTATATGGTACATACTGCGATTTCACTGTATATTCTGTGTACATGGTAGACTAGCTGTGTAATTGTGCATGGTATTATATACTGTACTTCATCCCAGCTGTAGGTGATGTGTATGGTGTATTATATACTGTGTAAACTGTGTACGGTGTGTTATAACATATAAATACAGTATATACTGTGTATAGTGTGTACGGTGTGTTGTAACATATAAATACAGTATATATTGTGTATATGGTGTACGGTTTGTATTACATATAAATACAGTATATACTGTGTATAGTGTGTACGGTGTGTTATACAACATATAAATCCTGTATATATTGTGTAACCTGTGTACGGTGTGCTATAACAAATCCTATCAGTTTATCATGTGTATACTGTGTATGGTGTGTTATATAACAGAGAAAGACGGGAGAGAGGGGGGAAACTGTGTACGGTGTCTTATACCATATAAATACTGTGTATTGTGTATAATGTGTATATTGTGTATACTGTGTAAGGTGTGTTATAACATAAAAATACAGTATATACTGTGTATACATATAAATACTGTGGATAATGTGTATACTGAGTACGGTGTGTTATACAACATATAAATCCTGTATATATTGTGTAAACTGTGTACGGAGTGTTATAACATATAGTGTATACTGTGTACGGAGTGTTATAACATATCAATACAGTTTATAATGTATATACTGTGTATACATATAAATACTGTTTATTATGTGTATACTGTGTGCGGTGTGTTATAACATACAAATACTGTATATAATGTGTATACTGAGTACGGTGTGTTATACAACATATAAATCCTGTATATATTGTGTAACCTGTGTACGGTGTGCTATAACAAATCCTATCAGTTTATCATGTGTATACTGTGTGCGGTGTGTTATAACATTTAACTACTGTGTATATTGTGTAATGTGTGTTATAACTTATAAATACTGTATATACTGTGTATTCTGTGTACGGTGTGTAATAACATATAAATTCTGTATATAATGTGTACGCTGTGTAATGTGTGTGATAACATATAAATACAGTATATATTGTGTATATGGTGTACGGTTTGTATTACATATAAATACAGTATATACTGTGTATACATATAAATACTGTTTATAATGTGTATACTGTGTAATGTGTGTTATAACTTATAAATACTGTATATACTGACTTCATCCCAGCTGTAGGTGCTGTGTATGGTGTATTATATGCTGTGTAAACTGTGTACGGTGTTTTATAACATATAACTAGTGTGTATATTGTGTAATGTGTGTTATAACTTATAAATACTGTATATATTGTGTAACCTGTGTACGGTGTGCTATAACATATAAATACTGTGTATATATATTGTTGTACGGTGTGTTATACAACATATAAATCCTGTATATATTGTGTAAACTGTGTACGGAGTGTTATAACATATAAGTACAGTTTATAATGTATATACTGTGTATAGTGTGTACGGTATGCTATAACATATAAAGACAGTTTATAATGTGAATACTGTGTACGGTGAGTTATAACATATAAAATATAACTACTGTGTATACTGTGTAATGTGTGTGATAACATATAAATACTGAATATAATGTGTATACTGGGTACGGTGTGTTATACAACATATAAATCCTGTATATATTGTGTAAACTGTGTACTGTGTGTTATATAACAGAGAAAGACGGGAGAGAGGGGGGAAACTGTGTACGGTGTGCTATAACAAATCCTATCAGTTTATCATGTGTATACTGTGTGCGGTGTGTTATATAAAATATAAATACTGTATATACTGACTTCATCCCAGCTGTAGGTGAGGTGTATGGTGTATTATATACTATGTAAACTGTGTACGGTGTCTTATACCATATAAATACTGTGTATATTGTGTAATGTGTGTTATAACATAAAAATACAGTATATACTGTGTATACATATAAATACTGTTTATTATGTGTATACTGTGTAATGTGTGTGATAACATATAAATACTGTATATATTGTGTAAACTGTGTACTGTGTGTTATAACATACAAATACAGTTTATAAGGTGTTTACTGTGTACGGTGTGCTATCACATATAAATACAGTGTATAATGTGTATATTGTGTAATGTGTGTTATAACTTATAAATACTGTATATATTGTGTAACCTGTGTACGGTGTGCTATCACATATAAATACAGTATATAATGTGTACGCTGTGTACTGTGTGTTATATAACAGAGAAAGACGGGAGAGAGGGGGGAAACTGTGTACGGTGTGTAATACCATATAAATACTGTGTATATATATTGTTGTACGGTGTGTTATACAACATATAAATCCTGTATATATTGTGTAACCTGTGTACGGTGTGCTATAACAAATCCTATCAGTTTATCATGTGTATACTGTGTGCGGTGTGTTATATAAAATATAAATACTGTATATACGGTGTGTTATATAAAATATAAATACTGTATATACTGTGTATTCTGTGTACGGTGTGTAATAACATATAAATTCTGTATATAATGTGTACGCTGTGTAATGTGTGTTATAACATAAAAATACAGTATATACTGTGTATACATATAAATACTGTTTATTATGTGTATTCTGTGTACGGTGTGTAATGTGTGTTATAACTTATAAATACTGTATATACTGACTTCATCCCAGCTGTAGGTGAGGTGTATGGTGTATTATATACTATGTAAACTGTGTACGGTGGGTTGTAACATATAAATACTTTATATATTGTGTAAAGTGTGTACGGTGTGTTGTAACATATAAATACTTTATATATTGTGTAAACTGTGTACGGAGTGTTATAACATATAAACAGTGTATATACTGTGTATACATATAAATACTGTTTATTATGTGTATTCTGTGTACGGTGTGTAATGTGTGTTATAACTTATAAATACTGTATATACTGACTTCATCCCAGCTGTAGGTGAGGTGTATGGTGTATTATATACTATGTAAACTGTGTACGGTGTGCTATCACATATAAATACAGTATATACTGTGTATACATATAAATACTGTTTATTATGTGTATACTGTGTAAGGTGTGTTATATAACAGAGAAAGACGGGAGAGAGGGGGGAAACTGTGTACGGTGGGTTATAACATATAAATGCTGTGTATAATGTGTACGCTGTGTAATGTGTGTGATAACATATAAATACTGTGTATTGTGTATAATGTGTATACTGTGTTCGGTGTGTTATATAACAGAGAAAGACGGGAGAGAGGGGGGAAACTGTGTACGGTGTCTTATACCATATAAATACTGTGTATAGTTATATAACATATAATACTTTGGATAATGGGTATACTGTGGACGGTGTGTTATAACTGTATATTCTGTGTATATGGTAGACTAGCTGTGTAATTGTGCATTGAATTATATACTGTACTTCATCCCAGCTGTAGGTGATGTGTATGGTGTATTATATACTATGTAAACTGTGTACGGTGTGTTATAACATATAAATAGTGTATATACTGTGTATACTGTGTACGGTGTGTTATATAACATATAAATACTGTATATAATGTGTATACTGTGTACGGTGTGTTATAACATATAAATACTGTGTATACTGTGTATACTGTGTACGGTGTGTTATAATATATAAATACTGTATATAATGTGTATACTGTGTACGGTGTGTTATATAACATATAAATACTGTATATAATGTGTATACTGTGTACGGTGTGTTATAACATATAAATACAGTTTATAATGTGTATACTGTGTACGGTGTGTTATAACATATAAATACAGTTTATAATGTGTATACTGTGTACGGTGTGTTATAACATATAAATACTGTGTATATTGTGTATACTGTGTACTGTGTGTTATAACATATAAATACTGTTTATACTGTGTATACTGTGTAATGTGTGTTATAACATATAAATACTGTATATACTGTGTACTGTGTGTTATAACATATAAATACTGTATATAATGTGTACGCTGTGTACTGTGTGTTATAACATATAAATACTGTGTATATTGTGTATACTGTGTACTGTGTGTTATAATATATAACTACTGTGTATACTGTGTAATGTGTACGCTGTGTACGGCGTGTTATAACATATAAATACTGTATATACTGTGTATACTGTGTACGGCGTGTTAAAACATATAAATACTGTTTATACTGTGTATACTGTGTGTTATAACATATAAATACTGTGTATAATGTGTACGCTGTGCTGTGTACGGCGTGTTATAACATATAAATACTGTGTATATATATTGTGTACAGTGTGAACGGTGTGTTATAACATAGAAATACTGTATATATTGTGTACAGTGTGAACGGTGTGTTATAATATATAAATACTGTATATAATGTGTACGTTGTGTACGGTGTGTTATAACATATAAATACTGTACATGTATATAATGTGTACGCTGTGTACTGTGTGTTATAACATATAAATACTATACATAATGTGAAAAGTAGCATGTGTGTTGTTGGATAGCTAGAATCGTCAAGTGTGCAGTAATGTAAAAAAAACTTGAATAAATAAATAATAATTAACAAAAAAATGTATGATTTACTTAATATTTCAAGTGACTGTCACATTCTTATTATCATATAACCGTAATTGTACAACTCTAGTGTAATGCTATACATTTCAGAATAACATCTTGCCATACGACGTGTATGTATCTACCCCGTATAGGAGTCTGTAATGAGATTTTAATGACCAGGCTGGAGTCTCTATCCTTGTAATATACGCCCGGAATCAGCTGTAGCTAATCAGCAGTAACCATGGTGAGTGGACGCTATCAATGCCTCTATCGTATTACAAACCACTTTTTACCCACCCCAATACGATATAATAGTGGGCTTTAAATATTTACATGGTGACTTTTCACGTTCTGAGGTTTGATGTGGCACTGTCGTTTTACCTATCGGGTACAGGTGAATGTATACGGGAGTGCAGTTATTACCAGCACAGGTAAATGAGTTCGTCTATAAACAAAAAGTACACTAAAAAGTGGTTCAGTGTTAGGACAAACTGTTGTGATCTGAAATATGATGAAACAGCAGCCTTTTGTTTCGTCATGATCAATAAATCCAAAATCATCAAGGTTTACGTATTATCATAAAGGATTAATTATAATAATAATATACAACATTTAATATAGCGCCCTATCTAGCTAGAGTAAGCCACTCTAAAGCGCTTTAAAGTACATAAATATACAATTAATACAATAAGCATGTACATTAATCAATACGATTTTTGAGAAATTCGCAGGAGATGTCTTGTCAGGCGCTAACTAATAGTCATATGCCACCTGGCTAATATCTCCCTATGTGTATACCTGTGTGTGTGCTGGAGATGTTCCGTGTTCTGTTTGTAGTGGGACCGTGCTTCCAACGGCATCATTTATAGTGCCACCTCACGTGAATGCTACAGCACAGATACCGCAACAAGGATTGAAAAATCGGACTGCCTTCAATTTCAAAATTTGATAATTCCATACCAATTTAAGAAAACGAAAACGATCTTTTGTATTGCTATTTTACGCTGAGGAATTCGCTACCATTGAAAACTGACCACGTGTAATATATATTCATGAAGTTTACAAATACTTTGTTAAAGCGGTCAGTTCTTCACAAATTCGTCATAAATCGTACATTGATCCGAAGATATAAAGATAAGACTGGGTGTTTATTGTCCTGTTGGTTCTCTCTGTTATTCTTTGTCACCATACTCCAAGTCGTTATACCGTCGTATTAATAAGCAAAGGAGTAAGTTTGTATCTTGGTCTATAGACGCGTTTCCAATCTTCTCAGCAAAACGATTATAATAGTAACTCGGTTACTCAGCAGGATCCTCAGAACAAATTACTGGACGTTTGTCTAGGCCTAATCTGGTGTGTAGAGAATATTATTAGGCGGTGTTTTTTTTTGCGTTTCAATCAACACATCGTCAAAATGGCAGCTCGCTAATAGTGTATAGTCCTCATATCCTGGAGACTAGGAAGCCAAGAGAAATCCAAGATGGCTACCTTAAAATGTCTGAATGAAGTGGCTCCTATTAAAAATCAAAACATGAAGATATGAGTGCCACGTGGACAAAATGTTTGTCTTTACTCAGAATTTCAACATCTTTCTGCAGTCTGTAAGACAGTTAAGGAGGTACCAATATGATGGTTACAGAGCTAAGTTCGCATTGGAATAATCCGATGTTTCAAAAACAAGCCAAAAAAAGATCACTATTATTTTTTTCATCATCATTCTCTTTATTCAGACTTATCAAGCGTGTTTACTGTTGAATTCCATTTCCTTCGTTTCCACTCCAAGGAAACACGCTGTTTTACCGCCACACCTTTTGACAGCACACACTTAATTAGTAGCCTGTCATATGATTTATGATGAAAATAACAATATCAGAACAAACGTTATTGGAATGTGACGAATGTGTGGACATAAGCCTCAAGATTATGTCTAAAATTGACTTCCGGGTACTTTTGGCGCCAAATATCTTCCATAATCACATGCTCCGGTGAACATTAAGAATAAGACAGATAAGTAAAATGATGTATTAGATAAGTAAAATGATGTATTACTACAGTAGCTGTGTAAGCGGTTCCGGGTGACTGATGGTGTTACTCAGTCCTCCTTCCGCGCAGATTTAAACTTCACAAAACAATTTTGAATTCACAAGTAAAAACGTTAATATTGTAACATTTATGAATTATTTATTTTTCCTTTCAACATAATTATACCATATACGAATGTACCTCACATGATGCGATGCATTTTGCATAATGCCAATTTCTCGAAATCTGAATAGTTGAAAATAAAAATAAGAAACAAACTGAAAATATCTTGTATTAGAAATAAGAACCAAAAAACTTATTCTATTTCCCCATGCGGATAAACGTCCCCGAATGGAAGTCTTCTGCGTGATTATATTGTTACAAGGTGCCCCTTACCTTTATAAGTTACGTTATATTGGTAGATGGTTGGTCTACATCGATCTCTGTCTTATTTCTTCACTATATAGATATCACAGTTCAGATATGAGATGCAATCTTTGGATGTAAGGATCCTCGTACCACTCCCTAAACTAATGTAAATATCGATTTTGTTGACAATCATAAGCATCTAGGAGTATTCATTGATGCAAACTGCAGGTGGAGCTGCCATATTGAAAATACTTGTGAAAATAAGGTGCGAAACAATTGGATATCCTCCGTAAATTAAAATATACGCTCAACACATGTACACCAAATAAAATTAGTATATCTTACATTCTTCCTAATCTAGAATATTGCTGTGAACTATGGAATGGTTATTCTCTTGCTGATGCAGATACATAAGAGAAGTTACAACTGGAGGCTGGATGTATTGTCACTAGTTAACCTTCCTACTCTAGAGGACAATCTATATATCTCATCCAAGATCCCGTCGACAACTTCAACTATTAAATGAAATTCAAAACAATCTTACTTCCTAATTATCGTGACCGAATGGTTGCGGGTTCGAGTCACGGCACGGCACTGTGTTGTATCTTTGAGCAAGATATTTTACTCCGCTTGTTCCAGTCTACCAAGCTGTAAATGAGTATGTGGTTGGGCAGTGCTAGAATTGTTTAATGCTAGCTGCGAGCGCCGAAATGGCAGCACCGGATGTAGTTGAGAAAGAGATTGGCTGATTGCAAAGGCCTTATTACCACGGATAATAATTTGTGAACCGCTTTGAGACGACCTACGAACTAATTTAAGAAATTCTGACCTCTATAATATCGCTAATAATGACCAAGTCTTTCATTTCCTCTTCAAAAAGACTTTGGAATCAGATATCCTTTGGTATTCGACACAGTGTATCATCCTCGGCGTTCAAAAACGCTATTGAAGAGAGTAACTGACCGAAAGCCCTAGCCCGAGTTTCCTCTTGCCCTAACACCAGACTTAGACATTTTGACGTATATAGATGTTTTAGACACCGATATGTCAGAAAGCCCCTAACTATACTTTCTCTTTGGCAATAGGAAACACAATATTCTACGTACTAGGTTGAAGATTTCCCAGCAGGCACATTGACGTTGAATAAACGTTGAAACAACGTTGAGGTTCAACGTTGTTTCAACCTACAAAATACATTTGATTCTGAAAGTTGAGACAACATACCAAAATTCAACGTCAGATTTTCAAAGTTGAATAAACGTTGCATTTATGTTGAATCATGTACTCTTGTTCAATGTTAGATTTTCACAGCTATAGGATAATCACACTTTCACTATTAAGCAGGCGGCATGAAATAAATAAAAGAAAAACATCAACAAACTATTCTCAAGTATATAATCGTTTTATTTTGGTATTTCAATGTCCATCGTCGCCATGCATCATCAATCATAGACATGAATGGCAGTCTGGTCCCTGGTATTCTGCGACAGGTTCTGTAAAACAGGATTTAGTGCAAACCATTAACTACATTGTTAAATACAGAGATTTACTACCTACAGGTTGTACAAGTATGCATTAACTGTTAATACATAACTATTTGAAACATTGTTGGTTATGGAGTTATTTTTTTAAAGGAAGTGGAATCATTCAATGCTTTAATATTACACATATCAGCAAAAAACTTACCAGATTTGACACGATGTATACTTTATAGTTACTCCTGCAGTGTATATATACCTACCTATAAATTAACCAAATTAGTTTGGCGTCCACCACCGCCATGCCTTTCTGGAGCATACTTCAGATACTGTGCCATACATTTCTGACAGGAATCTTGTGTCGCTTTCTGGCGAGATTCAGTGACAGCTTCTGGAATACAGAATATAGTGCAAATTGTTAATTATATTATTAAATACAAACGTTGCCTAGCATGTACGACATCATGCATTAATTATTGATATATAACTTTTTGAAACAAATCGTACTAGATTTGATATGGTGTATGCTTCGATCTTCGCTATTCAGGAAGAGTGTGTTATCCATACCTATTATGATTTTGCAAAGAGAAGTTTGCCCAAACGCGAACTTGTTTTTTTCCCGCACATGTTCATTTTGGCCATGACACCATTCGACAGACAGCTGTTAATAAACAACAGTAACAAAATGAAACATTTATACAGAAAAGGAGCTCTTTTTATTGAAGTTACTTCTCAATAGTTCTCAACTTTACGTAGACAATGTTACTTGAAATGACTTTATTTACTTATGCAAGTGTAGTCTTTATATAAATGAAGGCGACGTCTAGTGTCTATAATTTATGCTCACCTTTGCATGGCCTTTTTTACCATGGAATTTTCCGTCAACTCCACCTATTCTGGTGACATAGGTCTTCTGTAAAAATATGAACAACTTATCATCTACTACAGAAATAATCTATATTAAATGAACTAGATTTTTTTTTTCAAATTATCAAGAGAATAAAATTGCTACAAATTACGCTTTTGAAGATCTGAATTTTTCTCAATTTTTTGTTGGTTCAGCTTGCAATATTTTTGTAACAGTAGTCTAAAATATTGTTAACGACTGTATATAATTATGTTATCTTACCATTGCCTTCTTTTTCTTATTATCTCATATTTTTCTCCAGCCCTTGCAGGTCTTCTAAAGACTGGATCTGCTCAAAGACAAAATTACAGTCCACGTCTGCCGTCGAGGAATCTTGTTAATGACCAACGTTGTACTTGCTGGGGTTCTGCTATTGATGTAGCCTACCATTCCTTGTTTAACTGTAATAATGATGTCAAACTAAGAGCAACTAATTTCCGATAACTTGATGGAGGCACTGATCACAAAAATGCATACTCAGCAATATATTTACGACACAAAGATATCTCAGTATTTAAAATATAAGTTAAAGACGTTTAACAAATGATAAATATGTTAAGGAATTCTGTTGTAAAGCGTTGTCTTATGTCTTTCCGGATTCAAACGGCAAAGGCGAAACGGATATTCATGGGCGATTGGAATGACAAGGAAGAAGCACACCATGGCTGTCACGGGATGTGATGAACATTTGGAATAGTTGAGTGTTAGGAATAGTGGTCTCTTTGTTTAGTTTATCATAATAATGTAGTTTTACTATCTTAAATTGAAGCTAAAACTGATAGTAAAATTATATGGAAATGTGCTTCGTATAAGTTGGTCAACTTGTGCCAAATCCTATTGCTTATTTAAAGAAGACAATAAAATATGTTTAAATAAAAAACTGTCTAAAGTTGTAACTACGTACTGGTCCAAGATCGAATCCAAACGGAAGTCAATGGAGGTAACTGTATATAGGAACCATAGTGCTGTACATATTCTGTATACAGAAAAAAATCACTTAAATTACATTATCAGTATTTGTTTAATCCGTATGAGAGCGCCGTAGGAAGGAAAGCCCTCTATAAAAGAACCCGGTTTTTTTTCACGTCTAGTGAAAATATTGTGCAGTTAAAACAAAATGAAGTATGATTAAAAAGAAAACCACTGCCAGGAATGGCAAATTTCTAGGGGATAGGTGTGTGTGTGTGTGTGTGTGTGTGTGTGTGTCGGG